>NW_020954610.1:992355-1052235 GCF_900497805.2 Vombatus ursinus | reverse complement strand
GAGAGAGAGAGAGAGAGAGAGAGAGAGAGAGAGAGAGAGAGAGAGAGGTAGATATATACGTATAGATATACATATAAGACAAGGAGCATATGCACACATGTAGTAGAGCCTGTGGTAGAGTCTTCTGAGATCATATTGGTCTGATCAGTCACAGTTGGACACACTGTACCTTGACCCCTACATAGTGATGTCATTTTGTTCCTCTGAGAGAATGAAGGACCACAACCAATCAACCAATATGTGTATCTATGCATATAACATGTGTATGTGTGTACATATATGTATACATTTATTTTATATATATATATTCATTGAAAATGCCATTGTAGACAAGAATACAAAACAGGTGATATGAGATTGATAAATATCTTCTTGATCTTCAATTTTCAAAGGATCATAAGTTGAGAGCTGGAAGGAACCATAGTGGCAACACAGACCTACTTCCTCACTGCGCAGATGAGGTCCAGAGAAGTTAAGTAGTCTGCCCACAGTCACCTAGGTAGCAAGTGACTGAGGCAAGATTTGAACCCAAGTTCTCTGACTCTAAAGTGAGAATTCTTTCCCCTGTTTTCTTCTCATTCAGTGAGGAACTTGAGAATTCTATATGTATAATTGTTTCAAGGGAAGAATCCCATTCCACTTTTCATCATTAACAGAGCACCAAATGGCTACCAGACCCAAGTCATTTGTATCTACAAAGGACTCACTTGGATTTTTATAACTTGTAAAGCAATATTTAGAAAATGGTTGGACAGTAAATCTGTCCATTCTTAAAGAACAGTTAATTAATCAGTCAACTAAATAATAGCTGTCAAAAGTCTACTGTGAACAATGACTGTGGAGAATACAAGAGAGAAAACGTCCTCATCCCTTAGGAATGTGCCCCCCAGGCAGTGCAGCAGGACCAACATGCCTGACAAATGAGGAGTTAAGGATTCAGGGAATAAGTATTAGCAGAGCTTAGTGGCGGGAAACATGGAGGTAGCTGGGCTAGTCAGGGAAGATTTCCCAGCAGACATGGGATCTGGTCAAGGATGTGTTGGAGATAGCTGTTGTTGTTGTCCTCCATTCTCAAAGAGGACCGATGACAATAGGAGGGGGATGTCTTGACTTCCACGTGAATTGAATTTAAATGAGGCAGGGCTGTGCAAAGTTACCAGCCACACTCTCTCCTCCAGGATCATTAGAGTCCAGTGGCAAGATGTAGGTCAGGACCACTGGTCATGGCCTCAGATGCAGTGGGAAACTTGGCCCTTTTAAGCTAACGTCTTTTCCAGGACTCAGTTCATCTGAGGCAACACTCATTCAGTGATTAAAGGCTAGGTAAGAACTGAGGCCCTAGTTTGACTTCACAAAAGAATTAGTCTGGGAGAGGAAGAACCCCAGAGTTTCCGGTCATATCAGAAAATCGCTATTTACACTTACTCTGAGCCATCAAAACTCAAACAATGAGCAAGTGAGGCTTGGACTGGGACCTATTATTGGCCAATCAGTGTGGAGCCAACTAAAACTGGTTCTGAAAGCTGAGGGTTAAATTTTCAGTGTGAGTATTTACACCTTGGAAATTGTCAAAGGTTACAAAGCAGGGCTTGACTTATGATTTTGTAGATCTAAGAAAGAAATGAAGAAAATGTTAATAATGAAGATTAAAAGTGTTTTGGGCATACCTTTTGGGGGGAGTAAAGGAGGTGCTGTGGAAAACTCATTGTTTTACTGAAACACTATTGACCTAAGCTTTAGAGAAAGGGTTATCAACTTTGAATAAGCTGCAGAGAAAGGCAGAGGACCATCCAGGATTAGAGAATGCTATAAGCAGCCTGGAAGTCCTTAGATAGATTTATTTTGTTATCAAATGTTAGAAGCAGAAGAGACCTAAGAGCTTATCTAGGCATAGGATGATGGGATCATAGATTTAGAGCTGGAAAGTACCCCCTCATTTTACAAAGAAGGAATCTGAGGCACAGTTAAGTGACTTGCCCAGGGTCACAAAGCTAGCAAGTATTGGACATTGGATTTGGATTTCAGGTCTTCTACCTTTTTATTTTACAAACAAGTAAACTAGGGCAGCTAGGTGGTGCAGTGGGTAGAGCATCAGATCTGGAATTGGGAAGATCTAAGTTCAGATCTGGCCTCAGATACCTACTAGGCTGTGTGACCCTGAGTGAGTCACTTAAGTCTATTTGCCTCAGTTTCCGCCTCTATAAAATGAGCTGGTGAAGGAAATGGCAAACCACTCCAGTATCTTTGCCAAGAAGACCACAAATGGGATCGTAACCAGTTAGACATGACTCGAACAACAACAGGGGTGGGGTCAAGGTGGGGGAAAGTGACTTTCCCAAAGGCACAGACAGAATGACCTTGAGATGGGAACTGTATCTGCAAATACCTAATCCAGTTCTCTTTCCTATCTACCACATAGCCTCTGCTGCTGTTGCTATTGTTGTTTTTTTCTTTAGAGATTAGCCCAGGCTACTGAGCACTCAGCATCCTCCTTGCATCCCTCTCTGGTTTTTCTAGAGCTTTGTTTCTATTCCTCTGTTATAAAACAAATCACCAGGCATTTCTAAGATGCATGCCACGTCACACCCAGCCAGTCTCCTGGGCTGGTGAGATTTGCCTTAGTCCCTGAGATCTATTAACAAGCCCTTTTTATGATGTACTTCTGGGTAAGACTTCTCCTTACCAAAGAGAGGGGGCAAATAGTTCATCTCCCTCCCACTCTTTACTTTGTGCAGCTAAATAATTAATTGCTCTAATTACCTATCAATACAGCTTTCTTTAATGGTTAAAGGCACGTTAATAATTCAAAATTCTGAGGGGGTGACCTCCCTACACTTCTATGCTTTTCCTGGGCCCCAGTGCTCTTAGAAGGAAGTCCATCATTTTAGTACATAGCCCAAGTTAAAAGCTTTTCCCTCCCTGCTTTCTCCACCTACTTGACCCTTTCTAGAAGGTGTCTTCCTTGGCAACAAGCACTAGGCTTTAAATGGAATATAGAGTTCAAGGGCTTTGAACTTCGCATTCAATAACAGTAAATAAAGTAAAATAAACAGGCCTGGAACTAATGAGGACAGTCAACTCCATCTCTGGGATTTTTTCCTTTTATATTGGGGGAATTTTAGCATGGAATTCACCCTGGGGCTTGAGGGGACAGGTCCTGCCCCCTATTATCCCACTTGTTGCAAGGAGACTCTTGAGAGATCAAAGGGACTGTGTTTTATGACCACAATGGAATGTTCATGTACAATAAAGTGATATGTATGAGGAATTCTGAGAAACATGAGAAGATTTAGATGAACTGATGCATCGTCAAGTAGGCCAAACCAGAAAAACAGCAAACACAGATTACAGTAATTTACATAGAAAAGCCCACTTTAAAAAGCAGTCAAACTGAATAATTAAAAAACTAATAATAGTCCCAGGGAAACAAATAATGAAACACACTTCTCTCTTCTTGGTAGAGAGGTGGGGGTTTATGAGAGCAGAATGATATATACATACATTGCTAAATATAGCCATCCTATCAGCCATTTTGGCTTAGCTGTATTTCTTAGTTAAGAGAAAGGGTCCATTCTATGGGTAAGGAAGAAGGGGGAGTCTATAGCCAGAAATGGCTAAAATATAAGACTAAAAAGCATTAATGAAATTTAAATTGAAAAAACAAGAAATGGAAAGACTGAATGGTTTAGAAGATTAGCATTCATCAGCAAGTTATAGTTTGATTTTTGACACTGGTAAATTTTCCTTCAGATAGATTGCCTTACATTTTTTTAAAGCATCCTCCATCCCAGCTCTACTTTTGAGTTTCCAGATTTCAACACCATGCTTCATATACAATATCACCCTGGAACATCCATCAATCCCTGTGGTCCTCTCACCCTAAAACATCTCTCTGCTATGCTGGCCTCCTCCCATTGGTGAGTTTCTTTCAAGGCCTCCATTTTGTGCAGGGACCCAGGCTGACCAACCTTCAGTCCTCTTCTTACCCTTCTTATCATACTTCTGACTTTTCAGAATTCAACTGTCCTACCCAGGAATGTGCTAATAAATGTTTAACAACCAGGTCTCTGAAATCATTTGACATATTTTTTCAGTTTAATCTTAATTATTAACATTTTCTCTATAATTCTTAATTCTAGACAATCAAGACAACCTAGACAAAAACAAAACAATAAATCAAGCCCTGATTTGTAGCCTTTGCTGATTTCCAATTTCTGAGGTATAAATTTTCACACTGAATATTTAACAATGGGCTTATGTTTTGAGCTGGCTCTACCATACCCCTGCCCCAACATTGCCTTCACCCTCCCATCTGGCTTTTCAGCTCTGTCTTCCCCAACTAGTTCATAAGATCCTTAAAGGCAAGGACTGTCTCTCTTTTTGCTTGTAACTGTTATCCCCAGCATTTTGTACACAGTAGGCACTTAATAAATGCTTAGAGTCTTGTTGATTTGTAGTAGTCCCTAATCATTTTATAACTGGCTACTATTTCTACCTTGTATAACAATTTATACATGAAGAATTTTTTCTTAAAGTTATCATCATTCCTTATGAGGCAACTTTGTGTGAAAGCCTATTTGTTATAATATAAAACTTTTTTTTAATCTATGATTTCATCAGTATGGAGAGTTTGTAATTGCATCATCAGAACTCCTGGTATGAAAATCCATCCATTGAAGTAGCTAGGTTGCAGAGTAGATAAGAATGCTGGACCTGGAGTCAGAAAGACCCGAGTTCTAATACCACCTCAAGACAACTACTATCTGTGTGACTTCAGGCACATCACTTAATCTGTTTGACTCAGCTTCCTTACCTATAAAATGGGAACAATAGTAGCACCTACCTCCCAAGGTTGTTGTGAGAATCAAATCAGAATCAAAATCAAATATCTGTAAAGCATTTAGTACACTGCCTGGCACATAGTAGGCGCTATATAAATGCTAATCATCATCACATTATTAAATAAGCAACTCTTGTGTAGCATATTCTTACAGAATTGCCTGGAGTAGCACAACATGGGATGTATCAAATGACAGTATTTCCACCCAAATCTTCCCTCAATTCTATCTGGTTGAGCTCAGACCTGAAGCAGAGAAACATTCTATCAATATCCCTGACAAGGGACCCTGTAGCCTTTGCTACAAGACCTCCAGAGACAGGGACCTCAGAATCTCCTGAGGCAGCCCATTTCACTATTGGACAGCTCTAATAGTTAAGGAGAGCAGCTAGGTGGCGCCATAGTGCATCTAGGGCCAGGCCTGGAGTCAGGAAAATTCATCTTTCTGAGTTCAAATACAGCCTCAGACACTTACTAGCTATGTGACCCTGGGCAAGTCACTTAACCCAATTTGCCTCAGTTTCCTCATCTGTAAAATGAGCTGGAGAAGAAAATGGCAAATCACTCCAGGATCTCTGCCAAGATAACCCCAAATGGGATCAAGAGTTGGACAGGACTAAAATGACTGAATAACATTCTTATATGTGCTTCTATGTGTCCCTCAGTGAATTATAAGCTCCATTTAAAGCCTAAGATTGCTTTTTTTTTTTTTTAGGGCAGCTAGGTGGTAGAGTACCTGAGGTTAGAAAGACTCACTTTCCTGAGATCAAATCCTGCCTCTTACTAGCTATGTGACCCCGGGCAAGTCACTTAACCCTATTTGCCTCAGTTTCCTCATCTGTAAAATGAGCTGGAGAAGGAAATGGCAAACCACTCCAGTATCTTTGCCAAGAAAACTTCAAATAACTAAACAACAAAAATAGTTAAGGACGTTTTTCCCAAACACTGAGCCAAAATGTGCCTCTCAATATTGGTCTTCCACCCATTTCTGCTAGTTTTACTCACTGAGGCCAAACAAAATAGTACACTGTCCCACATAATTTTTATGCCACAGGATCATAGCATTTAGTTCTGGAAGGAACCCTGGAGGTCAATAAGTCAGAAATCTTATTATAGCTGAGGAAATTGAGGCAAAGAGAAAGGAAATAATTTACCTAAGCAAATGGTGGTAAGAAGCACAGGTAGAATTTGAACTTATGTCCTCTGACTCCAAATCCATGATGTAACCTGGTAAAGTCTTCTCTTCTCCAGGTTAAACATCCTCAGTTCTTTCCATAGTATATGCACCACTTATACTTGTTATACTTGAACTTATACTTATACTTGAACCATGCTTGTTCAGTTCTTTCAACTAATCCTCATATTATATGGCTTTGGAGCCTCTACTCACACATCTTTGTATTCTCTTCAGTTTGTCAAAGGCTTTTCTAATTTAATTCAACAAATGCATATAGGTGTTAATTAATGATTACAGATTATATATGTAATTCCTCCTCCTGGAACTACCCCGCAACTCACAGTCTCCCTCATGAATTGTGATCCTTGGAGAGATGATTACTATCGAGGTTTAAGGTTCTCTGTGGGTCCACACTCCTAAAACTATATCTCAGGAGCCCCCACAGATATAATTACCTATAATAATCAGGCAGGGGGTGCAATTAACTCAAAGCCAGGAGATACGATTAGTTCGCTTAAAGAAGGCATTATAAGAACACTAGCTATAAAATATTTCCCCTTCCATAACATGGGGCATATAAATACACATTGTGACAATGTGAATATTAGGCATGTAGTGTACTCTAGTAGTGAGACATTCAAATAAGGAACACGTGGTCAAGGCAACTCATACCTCCGTACTGTAGGGTCTTAATGTCCTTTCTCTTTTCATGGTGTCCTCACACTGTGCCCCTCCAATGGCAGCATCTGTGCTGGGCATGTCACTCAGCTGGACTCTCTGGTTCTGATCTTCTCTATGCTCAACTTTCAACAGCCATACCTAATTCTCTCTTAAATCCCCGTCTTACTCACTTCTCTCTTGCCAGGGGTCACACATCTCAGAGCTACCTATGCTGAAGGTCTCTGCTCCCTGCCAGGTAGTATTTCTCTTACTGAGCAAGTAACTCTGATCCAAAGCCCCATGGCCAATAGGGCATGGGGAGGGGAGAAGTTAGAAAGAGAAATCACCCACCCCCACTCCAACATACACTGCTCTCTGGTTGATGCACAAGAGGAAAGGCAAAGAGTGATCTCCTCTCAAAAAGTGGATTCATCTTCCAAAGTGGGTTCTCTTCTCTACTACCTGGGTTCACATTCCACAGAACTCTCCAGCCTTTACTGTGTCTCCAAAAACGTCAAGCTAACTTTTTAAAGACCACTGGAGACACGGCCCGTCTTTTGTCAGTCAATGGATAACTACTCTTTGATTCAATTAGAAAAAAAAATCATGCTTTGTAAATGGGTAACAGGGTGTAAATACATTTTTGTATTTCATTTGACACATTAATTCCTTGTTGTCTATATTACCTGCTCCTTTCTTCCGGTGATTACATTTCCTGGGCTGGGGATGGGAATGGAGAATAAATTGATTAGGGATAGACTGTCCAGCAATGCTCCCTGCATATATAATGCTACTTTGGAACTGGAAAGAAGTTTAAATAACATCTAGTCCAACATCTCATTTAACAGGTAAGGAAACTGAACCTCAAGGAAGTTTAGCATCTCGGCCAATGCCACAAAGCTAGTTAGCAGCAGATCCAGAACAGGGAATGAGATCTCCTAAATCCCAGCACGTTATTCTCCCCGTATCTTGCTGCCTTCTGATTCGTTGTCACTAATGATAAATCCTTCCCACCCCATCCTTCACAATATATTGACTTTTGTGGGGGGTGGGGGGTGGGGAGGAAGCAGGCATCTAGTTTCCTATTTGGCATTTGAGGGACCTCTCTAGCATCTAACCAACAGAAACACAATTATTTTTAATTTGAAAATCTCTGAATATCATTAATTTTTCATTTGTCCTCAGAGTTTTTAAATGGGGTAGATCTATTTTCAACCATTGACATAATTTCCTTCTTGAGAGCTCCATTAGATCATAGGATCATAGAATTTTGTTTGGAAGGGACCTTAGAGACCATCTAAGTCTATCCTCTTCATTTTGTAGATGAGGAAACTGAGGCCCAAAATGGTTACATGACTTGCCCGTGGTCACAAAGGTGACAAGTAGCAGAGGTGAGATAGGAACCCAGGTCTTCTCCCTCCAAATCCATTGTTCTTTCCACTATATGTCATTTTCATTGGTTCAAGCTATACTGCCAATTTGGGTGACCCATCTTTTTAAAATTTTATTCATTTTTAAATGTTTTTTGTTGCTTTTGGTTTCATTCTTTAAAAAAAATATATTATACTTCTCTTTTTAAGTGATATTTGACAATTAACATCTGGATTTTCTGTATGCTTTCTCTGGGACAAATGACTCCAGGCCCAGCTTGGTTTACTACTTTTCTGAAACCATTTGTCCGTCTTTGAAGTTGGGGAGATATGGCATTACTCAAAAGTGATGTCATTCAGGAACGCAGAGTTTTGCAACCTACATGCTCTAGTCAGAAACTCATGACCAAGAACACTTTAACCCACATGCTCAAGACCACAACACAAAGGCAACTCTGGCCCTGACCACTGATGGGAAATGAGTTCCAGGGCTGAGGCCCCCTTCTGAAACCACTCTTCTCATGCCTCACATGCTCAGAACTACTAGCCTTGCTTCTTATTCTAGACATGGGTTCTCAAGAAGCTGAGAGCCAAGCCCTTATGTAAGCTTTAAAGAGTCTATACCACATGCTAAAATCCTCCTTATTGACTGTAAGGATAGCTTTATTTTGCATTTGAATACCCAATATTTGACACATACGTAGTAGCACTTGAATGACTTTTAAATTCTTTCATTCATTTAATGTCATAGGATCATAACCTGGAGACCTAATATAGGAGGTCATCTAATCCAACTCTCTAATTTTACAATTGAGGAAACTGAGTTGCAGAGAGGGTAAGCAATTTGTACAAGGTCCCCAAGCTAGTAAGTGGCAAAACTAGAACTTGAAACAGTTTGAATATTTAAGCTTCTAATCCAGAGACGTTAACACAAATGTGGCCACCGTTTTCTACGCCAGCAATTCCTGAGCGTGACTTAGGTCACACAATCCCCTTTCAAAGCAATAACAATGTGAGGGAGAACATTGCTAAGGAGCAAGAAGGTCAATGATAATTTCATTCAGAGTCTAAGAACTGTGTAAAATAAGCATGGAGAGGATCACCATATCTGCCATTCTCTCTGACACTAAGTAGTATTTCCCTAGTTACGTGGCACAATGATTAGTGCTCTGGGCCTGGAGTCAAGAAGACAGACCTAAGCTCAAATCCATCCTTAAATACTTCATAGTTGTGTGACCCTGGTTAAATGTTTTAACTTCTGTCTGCTTTAGTTTCTTCAGTTGTCAAATGGAAATAATAATAACACTTACCTCCTAGGGTTGCTGTGAAATTCCAGTGAGATAATATTGGTGAAGCATCAGTGACTGGTGCATAGTAAGCATGATGGGGTTGGGATCTGGACCCCAGAAATGAAAAACCCTGGACTTTCCCACGTGACCAAATCTTTAGCATTTGCCTGAGGCTATAATCTTATCAACTGGCCTTTCACTGTGGCTACACTCAGTCTCCCAATTCTGTTACCCTTAACCTAGTCTAGCCCTCCATCGTCTTATCTCCTTATGGTCCCCAGTCACTTCCCACCCTTAATCCTAGCTAAGCTCCATTCTTCCTTGGCAAAGTGGTGCAGGTCCCTGGCATTCTATTACCTCACTGTCCCCGTAAACTATTTGACCATTCCTAGATCCCTCCCACAGTCTTTCTGTATATAAGGTCCATCTTGTCTCAATAAGATGCTCAGATTCTTAAAATCTAGCCACTGCTTAGATTCTTATAATCTAGCCAATAGCTTACCAATGTTTAGATTCCTTAAGAGTCTAAGAAACAATTCAAATATTGTGGGGCCACAGCCAAGATAGAACAAGATTTAGCCAATTTTACATTAAAGGACTGGAGGTCTTAGAACATCATATTCTGGAGTGCAAAGGAGCTAGGATTACAGCCAAGAATCACCTACCCTGCAAAACTGAGTATAATCCTTCAGGGAAAAAAGTGGACATTCAATGAAACGGAGGACTTTCAAGCATTCCTGATGAAAAGATCAGAGCTAAATAGAAAATTTGACTTCCAAATATAAGATTCAAAAGAGGCATAAAAATGTAAATAGGAAACAGAAATCATAAGGGATTCAATAAAGTTAAACTGTTTACATTCCTACATGGGAATATGATACTTATAACTCCTAAGAACTTTCTCATTATTAAGGCAGTTAGAAGGTGCATACATAGAGAGAGGGTATGGGTATGAGCTGAATATGATGGGAAGATTATGTATAAAAATAAGATTAAGGGGTGAAAAAGAGGAATGCACTGGGAGAAGTGGAAAGGGAGAGGTTCAGTAGGGTAAATTATCTGACATAAAAGAGACACAAAAGAACTTTTACAGTGGAGGGGAAGATAGGGGAATGGCTCAAAGAGGGATTAATAAACACTTAGTTGAGTACAGAAATCTTTCTTACCCTACAGGGAAAGTAGGAGGGGAAGGTAATAGGAGAAGGAGGAGGAACTGATAGAAGAGAGGGCAGATTGGGGGAGGTGGCAGTCAGAAGCAAAACACTTTTGAGGCTGGAGAGAGTGAAAGGAGAGAGTAAGATAAACAAGGGCAAGGCGGGGTGAAGAGGGGAATAGGATAGAGGGAAATACACAGTAATGACACCTGTGAAAAAATTTTACAGCAAGTTTCTCTGATAAAGTCTTCATTTCTCAAATATACAGAGAACTGAGTGAACTTTATAAAAATAAGAGACATTCTCCAACTGATAAATCATCAAATGATATGAACAAGTAATTTTCAGATGAAGTAATCAAAGCTTTCTATAGTCACATAAAAAATGCTCTAAATAATTATTGATTAGAGAAATGCAAATTAAAACAACTCTGAGAAACAACATCACACCTATCAGATTGGCTAATATGACAAAAAAGGAAAAGAAGATAAATGGGATAAATGATAAATAAATTATATATAAATGATAAAAGTGGGGAAATGACACTCATGCATTGTCAGTGGAGTTGTAAACCAATTCAACCATTATGTAGAGCAATTTGGAACTATGCCCAAAGGGCTATAAAATCATGCCTACTTTGACTCAGCAATACCATTTTGTATTACAAAGAGATTAAAAAAAAAAAGGTAAAGGACCTATATGTACAAGGGTACTTGTAGCGGCTCTTTTAGTGGTGGCAAAGGATTGGAAATTAAGGGGTTGCCTATCAATTAGGGAATGGCCAAACAAATTGTTACATATAGTTGTGATGGAATACTGTTGTACTATAAGAAATGACAAGCAGGATGTTCACAGAAAAACCTAATAAGACTTACATGAACTGATGCAAAACGAAATGAATAGAACTAGGAGAACATTGCACACAGTAACAGCAATATTGTATGATAATAAACTGTGAATGACTTAGCTATTCTCATCAATACAATGATCCAAAATAATTCTGAAGGACTTGCGATGAAAAATGCTATCCGTCTCCAGAGAAAGAACTGATGGAGTCTGAATAAAGATCGAAGCATAATTTTTCTAAATTTTATTTTTCTTGGGTTTTTTTTTGTTTTGATCTGTGTTTCCTTTCACAATGTGACTAATATGGAAACGTGTTTTGCATGACTGCACATATACAACCTATATCAAATTGCTTGCCTTCTCAATGAGCGGGGAAGAGAGGAAGAGAATTTGGAACTCAAAATTTGAAAAAAAGGAATGTTGAAATTGTTTGTATGTGTAATCGGGGAAAATAAAATATTAAATAATTTTTTTAAATAAAAAATAGTACTTTAAGGTTTGCAAAGGCCTTTCCTCATATTAACTCTATGAGATAGACTGGGTCAGAAGGAATATTATTATCCCAATTTGACAGATGAAAAACTGAGGCTTAAAGAGTTTGTGACTCATCTACAATCACACAACTAATAAATAATGGAGACAGGATTCAAACCCAAATCACAGATCATAGACTCAGGATTGGAAAAGAGTTGAGAAGTCATGTAGTCCAACTTCCTCATTTTATGAATGAGGAAACCTGGGCCTACAGAGGCAAAGGGATTTTCCCAAGGTCACAAAAGTAGTAGATGGCAGAGCCAGGCTTTGAACCTAGGTCTTCTAATTCTAGATTCAATGTTCCTTCCTCTATCCCATTCCTGACTTCAAATATAGAATCACTGGCACATAGTAGGCACTTAATAAGTGCTTATTCCTTTTACGATTATTTCTCTCAACCAGGATTGGCTCTCACCCACCTCATTTTTACTTCATGACTTCAAATTCTTCTACAATCTATTCCAGGTAAAAAGAAGGAGCATAGGGAGCATATGGCCAAATGCTCTGGTGGATGTCTGCATCGGCTGGGAACCATGATTTGGGGAAAATTAGATATCATGGATTAGGTGAATTTGTGTTGGCTCATTCACCAATCAGGACAGCTCAGCTCCCATATAGAGGTTCAAAGCTGAATGAGAATGAATGGACAAAGAATCTCAATGGAAACTTAATAACTCATATAATTTTATGATACTTTAGGAATTGAATTTAATTTAAATGAAAATGGTTATTTGTTGTTGTTGTTCAGTCGTGTCCAACTCTTTGTGATGCCATTTGGGCTTTTCTTGGCAAAGATCCTAAAATAGTTCCCCATTTCGTTCTCTAGCTCGTTTTACAGATGAGGAAACTTAAGCAAACAGAGTTAAATGATTTGCCCAGGGTCACACAGCTAGTAAGTGTCTGAGGTCATTTTGAACTCAGATCTTCCTGACTCCAGGTTCAGTGATCTATCCATTGAGCCACCTTAGTTCTTTGTATAGAAGGACAATTTTCAGTTTCCAATAAAAATTAACAGGAAAAAGAACAAATCCTTCCATATCCAAAGCCTGGATTTGTAGGACTGCCCAGTACTTGGACATATCCATCCCTCTGGGGTTGACCACTGGAAGGGAAAAAAGATGTTCTTTCACCCCAGGATGAGCCACCTCACAAACACAGTCTTCACTTGTATAGTTTTAACATCTTTTGGAGCTGAAGCATCCTTTCATCCTACCCCTGGATACAGGTAGGCTACAGCGAAGAACAGCTATGGCATTAAAGAACCAGGTCAGCTTCTTTAGAGGTCCCAGAGAGAGGGTTGTTTGTTATTCTTTCTTGAGAGACCATCAATGGAGGTGACTGACCCCACATAGCTATAAAGGCCCATGAAGAAGTCTGCAACCACAACAGGCCCATCAATTTCCAAGAAACAACCACAAAAAATTAGTCAATAAACCCATGCTCCTAGGCTTGAGAAACCTGTCACTTCTAGACCATTCTCTTGAGTATGCCCCATTAATACTAACTAATAACGACAGCCTTCGATTGATACTTAGGGGGGAAAACGCAGGGCTACGGAGTCAGCCCAAATCTATTGCTTGAATTGACTCAGATATTTATTTTTCTAGCTGAGAATGAGTTTGTCCATTTCCTTGAGTCATGGAGAGTAGAATAATCTTAAATGGTTGGGCTAAAAAAGCAAAAAATATGGTGGCAATTCACTTTAACTGAAGTGACATGTGGAACTCTTTTTAAAGTTCTCCTTTCAATGGTTCTTCAGACTTCAAGCAAATTTGCAAGGGATCCATGACCTATCCTGCTTATATTCTTCATGGTCAGTGTCACAGATGCCAATACTTGAGGTCTACCCTAAAGATTAGATCCCCAAGCAGCAAATCTGATTTAAAACCTCTCAGCTGATGTTTTATCTCTGGCAAGAAATATTGTCTATCCCCTGAGAAGTCATAAGTGCAGTTTCCCTTTAAGGATGCTTAAAGTGCTCTGAAATTAAATAATCTTTCCAATTTATCATGCCTGCTTCTTTCTGGTCTGAGATGGAGGTGGAGATCTAGTAACTATGACAAGTAGAAGATTTGCAGACGTTGGGATCTGGAGGATGGGACTACCACCATTTTCTCTTTAAGTTTCAACTTCAAGCTTTGATGGACAGGGGGCAGGGGTGGAAAAAACAATTAATTGTGTGACTTTAAGAGAATCATTTCATATCTCTGGGTTCCAATTACCTCATCTACAAAAAATAAAATCTAAATTTAAAAATAGAGGAATAGACTAGATTAGATCTGAAAGGTTCTTTCCTGCTTAAAATTCTACCATTCTAAAATCTTAACTATGACCATAAAAGCTGTGAATGAAATGAGTACTTTGAATATGACTCATTTCAACAGAACATATGGAATTGTAATTGGCAAGATAGGCCCCCAAAAAAGAAAGAAGAAAAAAGTCATCCCTTTAACTGGATTACATCAAGAATAAGCTGCTTCCTGAGCATTATTTATATCCTCAATGAATTATTTCATACTTTTTTGAAAGCTACAATCCATATATAGATATTTTTTAATGATTGCCCATAAGTTCAATAAGTTCCATTCAAAAAATATCTACTATGCAAGAGGCATTTGAACCTTGGAGGATCCAAAGAAAAGTGCCAATCTCTTCCCTCAAGAGGTTTACAATCTAATAGATAGAGTAGTTTTAGGGCACAGTCTGTTAAGGAAACATATACAGGATGTTGCAAAAGTCTTAGTGTAGTTTTAAGCTAAATAAAACTACACTAAGACTTCTGAGACGTCCTGTATACATTGACATCATCGCATTTAACAGGACAGAGTTGCTATGGGAATCAACCTCCAGACTGGTTAAGATGAGAAGTAAGCCAACTCTTCTTTGTCAAATCTGAGAAGATTTCATGGATGAAACGAGGGTTGAACTAAATGATCATTGAAGTTCCTTTCAGCTCTATCATTCTATGATTTTAGCAACTGTTTAAAAGAGGAAAGTTGATTTGTGAGCTGGTGTGAGGTTCGGAGGTGAGGTGGAGAAAGGGTGACTATGCCCCAGTCACTGAGGCTGGTTTGGGGAGAGCCCAAAGGTGAATGTGGGAAGAACAGAGAGAGAGTTTTAAACAAGTGTTCCAGAGATCAACAAGAGGGGATGGGCACTAAAGTCAGATCAAGCCATTTATATCTATTTAGCCATTTATATCTATGACAACATACTCATTAAGGAATATGATGTTAATAGGACAGGGGTTTTTTTTTCATCATATGCATGTTTACATGGATCATATCTAGGCCAGGAAGAAACCTCAGAAACCATCTAGTCCAAATTTTTCCTTTTACAGATGAGGAAACTGAGGCCCAGGAAAGTTAAGTGACTTGCCCTACATCACATAAGCAAACATTTTTGTGTGTGTGTTACAGATCTACACTGTGCAAGGCACTCTGGGAACACAAGAAGAATTAGTAAGAGACAGTCTCTGTCCACAAAAAAGCTTAGAGTCAAATTAGGGAGCTGATATCCTGGTATCAAACAGTCAATCAATTAATCATCAAGCATTTATTAAAAACCAACTGTGTATCAGGTGCTGTGCTAGGTGCTGGGGATATAAATACAAAAACTAAAACAAAGTCTACTTGTGTTCTATTGAAATATCAAGCAACGAGTGCATAAGAAAATCTATAATAAAGTACTCTATTTTGTGTATTGGACAAATGAAGAATAAAGCATTGCCAGAGGACAAGGAAAGAGGTGGCGTGAAGCATTCTGGTTGAGAGCTTTAAAGCACAGGACCAAGGTCTTGGACTTGAATTGTAAAGCAAGAAGAGGGGTGGTGGTCAAAATACCAGGCAGAGAAGAAAACTTCCATAGCAAGGATGAGAATAAGTTGGAGGGAGAGGATGATGGCGAAGGGGAGTCCAGGAAGGAAGAGAATGCACAGATTCACACAGGAAAGAATTCAAGCCTGGCCTAAGGTAGTGATTATAGGGATAGAGAAGAAGAACAGATACAGAGAAAAGACAGCAATGAATCAAGGGTCACCGTGACTTAGGATGTTAGACAAGTAGAGACACTGAAGGAAGTCGGGCAAAAGAGAAGATTAGGAAGGAAATGAAGCAATGGTGAACTTGGTAGCAGTCTGGTAACTAATATTCCAAAGAAGCCAGATTCCAGTACCGTTAGTTCTGCATTTCATTTCCATCTATTTGCCTGTCACTTAACTTTTTTAATTCCAACCTGATTTTTTTCAAATCCCGGTCATCGTTATCAAGCTCAAATCCCTTCCCCAACAGTGTACACATATACCTTTAAAATTATCTCTTGAAAAAGCAATTTTGACTTAAAAAAAAATAATTGAAGAGATTCCCACAGTGAGGCATATACCCCAAAGTTGTTAAAGACAGCCATACACATCAGAATATTTGTAGCATCCCTTTTTGTGTTAGCAATGAGCTGGAAAGAAAGTGGATGATTATCTATTGCAGAATAGCTAAACAAGTTGCGTTATGTATATGTAATGTAATATGAATGTGCTATAAGAAACAACAAATATGAATGATTTAGAGAAGAATGAAAAGACATATATGAACCAATACAAAATGACGTAACCAGAACCAGGAAAACAAGGTAATGACTACAACACCATAAATGGAAAGAACAATAACAACAAAAGAAATTGAATACTATATATAAGTATAATAAACAAGACTGGTTTCAGAAAAGAGTTGAAAAAATGTACCTCTCTCATCTTTACAGAAGTGTGGGAGAATGGGTACAGAATATTGTATAGACTGTTAGAAACTGTTAGACACAGATGTTTGGTTTTGCTGAACTGCATTTTTCCCCTTTCTTTTTAAATGTTTGTTATAAAGGATGGCTTACTAAGTCATGGAAGGGAGAAGGACATACATACATACAATAAATGAGGGCAAGCCATAACATATATGTGTACTGTATTTCACCACATAATCGTCACCACCACATAATCGTCGCACTTTGTTTTTTCAGTCCTAAAATTGGTCTATAACCTTTCATTGCATAATCATCAAGTGGCATAATTCTGTTCACACTGCTTAAAAGGTAAACAAAGCAGCAATGTATTCACTAGTGGCATATGGATACACATTTATTCCTCATGCATTCCAAGTTGCGAGCCTAGAATTCTCAGAGAACACGCATTGTCAGTATTCAGTTTTAATGTATATTCATGAGTATTCTGTGCATCCTAATCTTGCACCAAAGACAGTTTAGTAATAAATGATTTTTAAGTAATACCGGCACAATTTTTTTGAAAAAAAAAAAAGCTTCACATAATGGTTGCACCCCACTTTTTTGCAAAAAAAAAAATTGGCATAAAATCTGCTATGATTATGTGGTGAAATACAGTATACATGTATATATAAATTCAAAAATATATAATTAACATATGACACATTTAACTGAATATAATTGTAATTTATATTATATAAAAATGCACATAATTAATATACATTACTTATAGATAAGTCAGAATTATATACATATATAAAAGCTGCTGTCCAACCATATGCATATATACATACAAAGGCAAGTGATAACATATTTATGTACGTATGTATATAATTAATATATGTGATTTATACATAAGTCAAAATTTTATATATTTTATGTATACATATATTATATATATATAAGCTGTTGTCCATCAACATACATACACACACACATATATGTGATAGCAAGTCATAATGTATTTACATATATGTAAATGAAAATGATATAAAAACTAAAGATAATTTTTAAAAATTCTCTCATTCCTTTTTGCTCATCCTTGAAGGTCTAGCTTAAGTCTCTCCCCAACAATGTCCTAGAATGCTTTCTACCCCCAAACCAGCATCTAATCAATTACATACCACCATATTGTTTAATTGGCCAGAACACAAAATACAGCACTTTAGTATGGATTTTCTTGTTCACAAGTTATTTCATATTCCAATTGACTATAAACTCCTTGAGAATAGGAGTTGTTTCATCCTTTATATCTATATTCCCAACTCCTAGCCCATTGCCTTTCACATATTAGACTCTTAACAGATGCTTATTAATTGAGTGAGTGAGTGAAATGTGCATGTCTTCTCTCCTTAATTTGACTATCAGGTCTTTCGTGGACAGGGAATGCATTTTGCTTATTGTCTTTGTTTACCCAGAATTCCCAACATAGTATAGGCATACTACAAATTCTTTCTTGTATATTGTTGTAACTTACCTGCCCCGGGCCTCTTTTCCTCATTTGTAAAATGAAGGGGTTGAACTAAATGATTTCTGAGCTACCTTCTAGTTATTGATCTGTGATCCCATGTTCTATATAAATGTGCACAGTTGACTTAGATTACAAGATTTTAAATGAAAAAAAAACCATATTAGTAACATTATATTTCTTAGTAAGTATGCTGTTCTATAACCTCAAGCTAATACAGATGCAAACTGTTTGATCCAACTGTAGATATTAAGAAAAGTATTACTAACGTTAACATAGTGTCTGTCCACACAGTCATTTTTCAGACCAGAAAATAAAAGTCCATGAAGAATAGATTACTTGCCCAGGGTTTTGTTCTGCTGTTGAACTGTCAAAGTCTGCCTTGTGTCTGGTTTTAGTTCCTACTGAGCCAACTCCTCCCAAAGCCCCCTCACAATCCTGCCATGAGGGAAAAAAATACACAGTATGAGGAGTAACACAAAAGCCATGGAGGCAACAGGACTATGACTCCTGCTAATATCACTGCAGTAAGATGGATGATGTGGTTGGAGGAGACCAAATTATTAACAGCTGGAGTTACATCTTCACAGTGTCTTGCCCACCCTTGCCAGTGGTGGGGGCTCAGATCACACAATGATGAGGTTGAAAGAATCCTCAGAAGGTCATCTAAGCTGTTTGTTGATTCCACTTTCATATAGAATCATACCTTGACCATCTCAGAGAGAGGAGAGCTTCCTCGTCTAATTGGAGAAGGGCTAATTGGAGAAGACAGAAAAAGTTGGTGACATTTGTTTTATCCTTCTCCCCACAACCCCCCATTCCCTAGTAACAAATCACAATCTTGTCTCTTTGCAACACCTATTGTCCTTTTCCTAAAATACAGGCAGTTAGGTGCAGATAATATTGGACTTGGAGTAAGGAAGACTTCAGTTCAAAAGCTGCTTTAGACACTTACTAGCTGTATAATTCTGACCAAGTCACTTAACTTCTCTCAGTCTTCGGTTTTTCTCATCTGTAAAGTGAGGGTGGTAATTGTACCTAACTCCCAGGGTTATTGTGAGGATAGAAACCTACCTTTCTAGATTTATCATACAATTTCTATGAATCCAGCCAAACTGGCTTTACCGTTCTTCATATGTGACATTCTATCTGCTGGCTCCATGCCTTTACATGATTCATCCCCCTCCCTTCAGCCTATGCCCAAAATGTCCTCTTTTCTCATCTCTGTTTGAGTATCCCTATTCCCTTCAAAGCAAACTTGAGGGTCACTTCCTACATGAAGACTTCTCTGATTCTCCCTTTCAGCTGTTATTTCCACCCCACCCTGAAATATCTTTGTAAATACTTTGTATGTATATGCGTATATGTGTGTGTGTGTGAAAGAGAGACAGAGAGAGAGAAAGAGAGAGACAGAGAGAGAGAGAGAGGAAGGGGGGAGAGAAGCAGAGACAGAGAGAGAGACAGAGAGAGGAAGGGGGAGAGACAGAGAGATCTCCTAATAGAATTTAAACTCCTTGAGGCTAGGGGCATTTGTCTTTGTAGCCTCAATGAGTCCACACACAGTGCCCAGAATATAGTAGACACTTTATAGATGATTGTTGATGGACTGAGTAATACAGAGATTCCATCAAAGTCCTCATTAACCTCTTCCAATGATGAACATCTATTAATGTTAAGGCAGCTAGTGGATAGAATGTTAGACCTGGAATCAGGAAGACCTGTGCTCAAATCCTGCCTCAGGCACTGACTGTATGACCTTAGGCAAGTGATTTAACGTCTCTGCCTCAAGTTCATCTGTAAAATGAGAATGATAATTACAACAGCTCTCTTATGTGAGGATGAAATGAGATAACAAGTAAAGCACTTTGAAAATCTTAGAGCACTATATGGTAGTTGCTATAATGATTAGGAAAAGATGACAGACCATGGTTCTGTCTTCTAAGGGCCAGCTGAGCTAGGTGCAAAGATCATCCCCAGAAGGTTGTCCACTAGGGGGTTTGACTAGGGGAGCAGGGGTATGGCCCAAAGCAGCTCACAAAAACCATCCCAATCACAGACAGTTTGCAATCCGTATCAGCAGAAGGAATACCTCCTATAACAATGAAATCCATGGCCTTGCAGTATTTAGGTTTGATATCCAGTATCAGGGAGGTCTTCCTTATTACTAACCTAAATCTTGTCTCCTCGGAGATGGGGAATAATTTGTCTGCATTTCATCACCTAGCATTTGCAAAAATTATTATTAAACTACAACTCAGGACATAAGGAGAAACAGGAGAAGAAATGGAGAAAGAAGAAGAAAAGAAGGAAGAAGAGGAGAACAGAAAATAACAAAGGACCTCTTCAATTTTCGAACTGGACAACCGTCTCTGAAAGCAACTGTGTGACATTGGACAAGTCCCTTCCTTCTCTGGGTCTCTCTTTCCTTATCTCTAAAATATGACAAATAATCCTTGTACCACCTTTCTTGCAAAGTAGTTGTGAGGTAAGATATAGATAGATGGACGGACGGACAGATAGACAGACAGACAGACAGATAGATTTGAATTACTGGTATAACTCAGTGCAAAAAGAACACATCGAGATAATCTGATAACTTGGAAGGGACATTTAAAGTCATTCTGGCACATCTGCTTTTTTTCTCAGCCCTCAATTTTCCATAACTCTAAACGTCTAAGTCAGCTCCTGCTTCCTGTCAGGGAAGACACACAGAACCAGGTTAAGCAGTGATGGGTTGAAGGGCACCCAGGTGTGAAGCAGTCACATTTCCCAGAAGAGAAGATTACTGACATCTGATGCACAGTTGTGATAGATGGTGCCCCCACCAGACCTTGATCCAGATGTGCTGTTCAGGGACCTACTCCAAGATCATAGTCAGCCTGGAAATTTTAACTGTGAGTATGGCATTTTTCTTATACCCTGTAATCATCCAATAAGTGAAAATATCAGGGGAAGGGAGTGATTCCTAGTAAAACAAAGGCTCTAATAACCAGGGAACAGGATGCCAAGTGCCTTGGGAAAAAATCACTTAGAATGATTTAAATACATACAATAATAATAATAATGTAATAATATAATATAAATAAATCTACTTCACTGGGCTATTTAGAGAGCTTTCAAAAAGAAAGAGGCAGCATGACTAGTGAGCTTGCCTAGAAACCAGAAAGACCTGGGTTTAAGTCTTGGTTCTGGCTGTGTGACCCTGGGTAAGTCACCACTTCTCAGGGTTTTGGGCAGCTCTCTAAGCTCATGAGCTGCAGAGAAAGTACAACTTGTATTGGCAGAGGCAATTCCCTCATCCTTATTCTATTGAAATCACAGGCCTTATTCCTATAAAATAAGAAAATGGAAATAAAGGAGAAGAATTTTTCTAGGAAATATGAGAAACTCTTTGAAAAGTCTTTGCTCTTACAAACATATAAAAATATTTCCTCTTTCTCTTTATTTTTGCCCAGGTACTAAGATTTGCATATTTTTATATGTAATAAATAGAACCATAGTTTAGAGATAGAAGAGATTTCACACATCATCTTATCCCACTCCCTCATTTACAGATCCACAAACTGAGGCCCATAGAGATTCCAGTTATCCCTTCCACATCATGACGTCTCCCTTTGCTGTTTCAATACATCAATGTCAGCATAGGGATGGGAAACCTGCAGCCTCAAGGCCGCATGTGGCCCTCTAGGTCCTCAAATGTGGCCCTTTGACTGAATCAAAACTGGATTCAGTCAAAGGGCCACACTTGAGGACCCAGAGGGTCATATGTGGCCTTGAGTCTGCAAGTTCCCTACCGCTGGAAGAAAATTAAATTTGGGGGGGAATTTTGTAGAAGCCACAGATGACACACAAAGGCCAGCAGAAAACACAGAGCCTATGACCAAATACTTAACCCAAATTTTACAATAAGGTAGTATAAAGACCCCATAAAAAAAGGAAAAATTCAGACTTCTTTGGTACAAAGGGAGGGCCAAAAAATTTTACGCAGATTTTCTAGACTGCAGGGACACTACACCTCTAATCCCCATGATGTGGAAGCAATAACTGTAAATGAAGTTGTGTAAGAAAAGGCATTCAAACCTAGAATCTGTTTCTCCCAGTTCAGTACCATGGCAGAAGTTTATGTTTGAGGATTTTATTCTAGGGACAGAGATCAACTCAGGGATGACAGGCAAGAAGGGAGAGAGGAATAGCGCAGTGGGCCTCTTCAGTTTACTAGACTTAGAGTCAGAAGACCCAGTTTAAAGTTCCATCTCAACCACTTAGCAGCTCTGTGTGATCTCAGGCAAATCCCTTTACCCCTCTGAAACTCAGTGCCACCATCTCTAAAATGGTGCACATGGAATCTACCTTACGGCATTGTTGTGAGCAAAGCACTTCCTAAACCTTTCGGTGTCATAGAAATGTGCTCTTGCCGCTGCTGGGTTTTTGTTCGTTTGATTGTTTTTTTTGCTGCTGTTCTTGGCAACAGAAGAGGGTGGTGGAGAGTAAGCTAGTCCTAGAGTCAGGCAGATGTGGCTTTAAACCCTGCCTCTGACACATACTTGACCATATGACTCTGCATGAGTTACTATACCTCTCAGTGCCCCCAGAAAACTTTCTAAAATTCTAACTTGCAGAGTATGCGCTGATCTGCCCAGGTAAAGCGGGTTTCTTCATCCTATACCTACAAAATCCCAGGCCTGATCCCAAAATTATCATTATGATTGTAGCTCTGTTCAGGAATAACGCCCAGTGGCGTTGCTGATGGTAGTGGTAGTTAAGAGGGGATGTTGGCGCAGAGGGGTGGGGAGATAGTTTATCACACAGCGAGTCTGCCAGAATCCTTCTCATACCCTCACTACCACTTAGCTATTCTTTAGATCTCAAAGGTCATCAGGTCCCAAACCCTCATTTTATTGGGGAAGAAACTGAAACCCAGAGAGGTTAAGCAACTGGCCCCAGGCCACACAAGTAGTAAGTAGCAGAGTCAGGATGTGAACCTATGCCCTCTGATTTCAGATCCATTGTGCCCAGCTGCCTCTGTTCCAGGCACTGATGGTGGTTCTCGGTGTTAGAGGATCAGAGAATCTGATTTAATCAGAGCTCCAGAGCTAGAAGAGACATCAGACATCACCAAATCCAATCCTCTCACTTGACAGATGGGGAAACTGAGACCCAGAGAGGTTAAATAATTTGCCCAAGGGTACAGAAATCTATCCTGTCCTACAGGAAAATAGAAGGAGAGGGGATAAGAGAAGGGGGGGGAAGAGACAGAAGGGAGGGCAGAATAAGGAAAGGGGTATGCATTCTGAAGAATGCATGCCATCTTGGGATGGAGGGAGGGGCAAGATGGGGTGAAAATTTGGAACTCAAAATCTTGTGGAAGTGAATGTTGAAAACTAAAAATAAATAAATTAAAAAAAATAATTTGCCCAAGGTTCACAAAGGTGGTAGCAGAGGAGAGATTTGAATCCAGGTCCTCTGACTCTACAGCTAGCTCTCTTGCCATTGTACTACAATGCTTACAATTGTTCTATTTTTTAAAATCATTAACAAAAAAAAAAAAAACAAACCACCCACAAGTGTCTGGCTTTGAGCTGGGACCAGCTATCCTTGCTAATTTTTTTTCCTCTTTCAAAGAACAAAAGAATATGGTGGGACAGGCAACCTTTAAGTCTTTTTCTTTCACAGCTCTTCAAGGAGAATGGAAAAGTACAGTGGTCTGGCAGCTGCCCGCAGCCTGGCCTTCCGTGCAAGGACAGAGAAGGAGGAGCGACTCCCGGGGCTACAGGTGGAGGCAGCAGCGAGAGGAGGCACCTTTCCCAAAAGCTGGAGAGCACTGCCACCAAGTGACCTGTTTCTCCATCCTTCAGGAAAGGAAAAAGCTGCCGAGAGGGCCCCTTGTCTGACGGCTTCTTCTCCAACCCAGCTAAACTACTCGGAGTTTCTAGGTGTTATGACTTTCTCCTTCAGCAACATGGCTCTCCCTCTCCTTCTCACTTCTCTTTTCTGTTTGTTCAATGCTTTTGACTCTAGTTATTTTTTTTTCTTGTCCTTCCCCCTCCATTTCCATAATAGAGGTTTGTTCAGGGAGGGGGACCCCTAAAGGTCAAGCACGATTGTATTTTCCCAGCTTAGTTATGGACCTTCCATGGTCGATATGGTTCATAGAAACATAGGTTGAAAAATAAGCAAGCACCTGCCCTCACTGGGCCTTGATTTCCTCCTCTGTAAAATGGGGGGAGGGGGAAGGGAATTGAACAGGATGCTTCCTAAAGCAGATCACTCTATCCTGCAGAACCAGAACAAGGTATTTTATATAAGCTCATAGATTTAGATCCAGAAGGAACTTTGGTCCAATCCCTTCATTTTACAGATGAGAAAACTGAAACCCAAAGAGGTTAAGTTACTTATATTGGGTCACATAGGTAGTGACAGATAGGAATTCAAGGCAGGTCCTCTGACTTCAAATGCCAGGCTTTTCTCACTACACTGTTTGTATGCCTTAGGCAAAGTTAGAAATTTTGCTCCCAACCTCCCACACAACAATAATTCTCATTTCCATAATATTTTTATGGTTTGTTATTATTATTTCTTTTATTTCTGTAGTAACTTGCATTTCTGTAGGGATTTAATGTGAATGGCATGCTTTCCTTACCACAATCCTGTGCTGTAGGAAATATATTATTAGCCTCATTCTGCAATTGAGGAAACTGAGGTTCAGAGAGAGCTTAAGCTATCATTACACAGCTGTTAAGAGTCAGAATTAGGACCCAAAGAAATGACATAAGAATGGACCTCCCTCTCCTTTGGAGAGATGGGGGACTATGGGAGTGGAATGCTATATATAATCTCAGACTCGGTTGATGTGTTGATTATTTCTGATAAACTATTAGTTTTTCTCTTTGTTGTTGTTGTTACAAGGGATGCCTCTAAAAAGGGAGGGACAAATTGAACATAAGTATAAGTATACTTTAAAAACAAAAGGTAAAAATAAAAATTTTGAAAAAATCTTTTTTTAATGAGTCAATCAGCATTCAAGAACAAGACCCTGACTCCAAGTCTACTGCTTTTCCTACTGGTTGTTGTTGTTCATGCTTGAAGAGGACCAAAATGGCATTACTACGCTGGGGTCAAGGTACAATATCTGACTATGGTTGATCAGACTAATACCAGCCTGGAAGGCTCTACCATAGGCTGGCACAAATAGTCCATGTGAACATTTGAAGTGCAGATGTCTCTAAATTTCCACATCTCACATTTCCTTTGAGTTACTGCAATTCTTTTTCTACTATGAATGAAAGCAGGAACATAATTTTACCTTTTAGTAGGTGTATTACCTTTAAAACCTCATTTCAACACGTGACTTGATATCACAAAATAAAGTGTCATTATCTTACCTTGACACCAGGCAACTAGGTGGTAGGTTGGATAGAGCACTGAACCTGGAGTCAGAAAGACCCGAGTTCAAATCCAGCCTTAGACATTTAACTAGCTGTGTGACCCTGGACAAGTCATTTAGCTTCTGCTTGCCTGCTTTCTCATCTATAAAATGGGGATAATAATAGCACCTACCTTGCAAGCTTCAAATGAAATAATATTTGTGAAGTGCACTGCAAACTTTAAAATGCTATGTAAATGCTATTTAGCTACTATGGTCGGTTGGTTTTTCTGAACTGATTTTTTTTTCCTCTTTTTTAACCTTTGTGAGTGAGGGTTGACTCACTGGCTAAGGAAGAGAGGTTATGTCTAGAAGTCAATGATATGTTATCCAAAAGCATCAATAAAAATAGTGTAGAAAGAAAAAGGATGTTTTTGAAGATTGATACAATTTTGTAGAAGTTCTCTTCTACCCAGACTAATTTGCAGTCAGTTAACATGAGAGTTGGAAGTGAACTCAGATTCTCAAAACTTGGAAGAGAGATCTCAGGCCAACCAGTCCAATCCATCCCTGAACCAGACTTTTCTCTGCAACTTAACAAAGCTGCAACTAGCATGGGGAAAATGGGGCTTAGTGACAGGTTGCAGACATCCAGAGACGGAGTGGGGGCAGTGTTTCTTTCTTACTTCAACCACCATCTCCATACTTCCCCAGCCCAAGCCGGGAGATGCAACCACATTACCTCCTCCATGGTCCAGAGCCGGTCCAACAAAGAATCCCATCACTGTGGTGCCCCTGTGTGGGAGGGAGCTCTTTTTTCCCAAATCCCACAAGGAGTGGGGATGGGATTGCCTCCTCTCATAATTGTCCTTTGGCTCAAACTGTTTTCTGAGCAGTGGCACCTGCCCTGCCCAACTATTTTCACGCCAATTGAAAATTTTCTTAATTATTGCTCTGCAATATACCTGACTAGTAGGTAGCTAGGTGTTGCAGTAGATAGAGTACTGGGCGTGGAGTCAGGAAAACCCATCTTAGGGTGTTCAAATCCAGCCTCATACACTTACTAGCTGTGTGACTTTTGGCAAGTCACTTAACCCTGTTTGCCTCGGTTTCCTCATCTGTAAAATGAGCTGGAGAAGGAAATGGCAAACCACTTCTACATCTCTGTCAAGAAAACCCCAAATGGAGTCACAAAGAGTCTGATATGACTGAAAAAACTCAGCAACAAGAAACAACATACCTGACCTAGTCTTTTGTTACAAATATTGATCAAAGGGAGAACCCCACTACTTCCCAAGGTAGCCATTCTGCCTTGGAGGTCATCCAGTCTAAACTCCTCATTTTACAGATGGGGAAAGTGAGGCCTAAAAGAGTAAGACTTAGATAGAGAAAGTGACTTTTCCAAAGTGGGGGGGAGGACAGGATCATATATTAACATATGTGAGGAAGATCATTTCCAATCCCCTCATTTTACTTATTAGGAAGCTAAGTCCAAGAAGGGTTAATCAGCTTACCCAATTGTAGTCACAGGGATCATAAGCACAAGAGAAATATTTGAATCCTAAGGAATGATTTCCTTGACCTAGCTCAGTAGTGCATCAATTCTGGTATTGAGATGACATTTCCTTCAAATAAAGGAATCACTTGTCCATTGGCTATTCCACACTCAGAAGTAAACATGGTAGGAAGAATGTAACTGCCACTATGAATTTGAGCCCACTTTCTCCAAAGACAAAGGCACAGAAGAGGGAGTATAACCTAGTTTAGGGTGGGGGGGTGTGGTAGAACATTTTCATAATTCAAGTCTTCCTATACCTTTTCAGTAAATATCCCTTTGTGAAAACTAATTATTCAGTTGGTTAATGAATACTGAACAGAAATCATCTGGTTAAATTGATAATGGGGTGCTAATTATTGGCATAAATGATAGTTCAGAAATATTAAACAGCACTGGACAAGTGATATTAGGGGACCACACACTGGATGGGTGCTTGGAGAAATAGAAGAGTCACTTTCAACTCCTCAGCGTTACCCCAAAAACCTTGAAAGGGATGTGTAGCCACCCTCTGGGGATCCAACTGGCCAGTGCAAATAGAAGTTAGAATAAGGACTACCAGAGTCTATGGGGACTACATAAAAAAGAAAATGAAAAAGAAAGACGGAGAACCCATGACCCATATTTCAGATAAATCAAGGCTAAATGAGACAAATGATTAGATTTCCTAAGTAGCCATGTTTCATGGCACGACATCAAATGAATTGATATGTGAAAATAATTGTTGCATATGATAATTTAAATCTTTCAAATTTAAAATTCACTAGTCTTACTAATTAATACACAGTTGGTGGAGCTGTGAAATTGTCTAATTATTCTAAAAAGCAATTAGAAATTATGCTAACGAAGTGATTAAAATGTCTATATTCCTTGATCTGGTGATCCCATTGTGAGGCATATAACTCAAGAAGGTGAAAGACAGAAAGGTATTATATGCACCAAAATATTTAAAATTATACTTTTTGAGATACCAAAAAAAAAAACTGAAAATAAAGTATATACTCATAAGTTTAAGGAATGGCTAAACAAACTATGTTGTGTTAATGTTAGGTACTGATCTCTAATAAATTAAGAATATAGACACGGTATTACACATTTCCTCTGGGCCATAGAAACATATGTGGAACCTAAAGCTTCCACAATGAACCCCTGATACACATTGGGCAATTCAATTGTAGATCTGAACTCACTTCTCATTAGGACAGGCAAATCAAGTCAACAAGCACTTATTAAGCACCTACTACGTGCCAGTTACTGTGCTAAATGCTGAGGCTACAGAGAAAGGCAAAAATAGTCCCTTCCCTCAAGGAACTCACGTTCTAGTGGGGGAGAGAATATGAAAACAACTATGTACAAACAAGATTTATACAAGATAAATTGGAAATAATATCAGAGAGAAGGCGTTAGCATTAAGGGAGACCAGGAAAGGCTTCTTGCGAAAGGTGGGATTTTAACTGACACTTGAATGAAGGGTGGAGGCAGAGAATTCTAGGCCATATTCTAATCCCAGGTGAGCCCATAAAAATGCATAGAGTCAAAAGATGGGGTGTCATGTTTGAAGAATTGTCCCTGTTCACAGAATATGTGGAAGGACATAAGGCATAAAAAGACTGGAAAAGTAGAAAGGGACCAGGTGATAAAGGGTTTTTAACAGTCAAACAGGAGTTCATATTTGATCCTGGAGGTGACAGGAAGCCACTGAAATTTATTGATTGGGGTCAGACCTGTGCTTTAGTAAGATCAATTGGACAACTCAGTGGAGGATGTATTGGAGTGGGGAAAGAGTTGAGGCAGAGAGACTAATCAGCAAGTATTGCAAAAATAATTAAAAAGAAATTAAACAAACCCAGAAAATCCCCCAAAGAGGTGTAAGGCTTCCAAAAAA
This sequence comes from Vombatus ursinus, assembly GCF_900497805.2. Lineage (NCBI taxonomy): Eukaryota > Metazoa > Chordata > Mammalia > Diprotodontia > Vombatidae > Vombatus > Vombatus ursinus. The sequence continues at coordinate 1,023,333 of NW_020954610.1, read as the reverse complement.
GGGATTAAACACTTCTAGTTGATTACTCAGGGTTTCTAGGCCAACAAGCAAACTTTATCTTACGCACCCACAAGTCCATAAGCATCTCAGACAAAATGTGTGGATTCTTGTCACAGTAAGACAAGCAATTTAGGTCTGGTTAAAAAAAAAAGGAAAGAAAAAAGAAAGGGAAGGGAAGGAAAGGAAGGGTTCTAGGTCAGTGTTGTCAACTTCAAACAAAAAGAGGGCCACTAAACCATACATAAGTACTTTTCTTTCTCTTCCCTTTCCTTCCCTTCGCTTCCCTTAGAAAGCCACATATTAGTGTTATCTATGTTCTATTATATTTTTATTCATTATGTTAAATGTTTCCCTTTTATGTTTTCATCTGGCCACACTCCAGAGCCTTCTCAGTTGCATGGGCCAGCAAGGGCGGGCATATTTGACGCTTCTGCCGTAGGTGAAATGCTGTTTATTCTACGGATGCAACATCCATACTGTCCAACTCAGCTTCCATACTTGTAATATTCATGATAACACAGTAGATAGCAGTTCACAAACATTTGACCATGCAGAAGTTATTTCAAAGAAAATGATCTGGTTTGTAAATGAAACATAACAGAAAACTGACCAAGTTATAGTTTATCTAAAATAAAAGAAGAGGTAATGGGAAAGCTAATTTTTCTCCAGGGGATTCCCTATAATACTAAGATATTAAAGAAATAGAGTGCTAAATAGCCATTTCCCAACTGATGAGTACCCCCTTAATACCTAGTTGTCACTACAAAAAGGGCTGCTATAAATATTTTTTTGTAAATGTAAGACCTTATCCTTTTTGAGTTCTATAGTATATAGGTCTAGTACTGGTATTACGGGAAGGGTATGCATGGTTTAATAACTTCTGGGGCATGGTTCCAAAATGATTTCTGTAATGGTTATAACCGATTCACAACTTTACCAATAGGACATCAATGTGCCTGTTATCCCCAAAACCCTTCCAGCATTTATCATTTTCCTTTTCTTTTTTTTTTGTCAGCTTTGTTGATTTAAGGGATGTGAGGTGGAACTTCGTGCTTACCTTTAATAGCTCACAGAAAAGGCATTTACTAAGATGGTATAGGAAGAACAATAGCTATTAAACATTCACTTAAAAAACTTAGGGGATACTATCCCACAAATATACCAAGTATCCATGAGAAGAGTGAGCACAAACTTAGTGTACCTTGGAAGTAAGATACACATGTAGAGAATATATGTGGCCAAGGCAGCTTACACCTTCCATACTACACGACTTCTATATTCCTTCTCTCTTCATGGAGTCCTCTCCACAGCTCAACTCTTAATTACCAAAGTCAGTGCCCCAGTAAATCCATGGTCAGCTCTTTTCTCTTCTGCCAGGGGTCCCTCTGCCCTTCTGTGTCTAACTGGAAAATGTGTATAATGAATATATTCCCTTTACTGTGTCTTAAACTCTCTTGAACTGATGAACTCCCTGACGGATAAAGTGTCTCTTGCTGGCTGAATGACTCCAATTTTAGCCATTATTGCCAACATCAGAGGAAGAAAGAAAATCCCCAGTCCTGTTGCCTTTGTTTTAGTTGCAGAGGTCTCCTCTTCAAACTTGCCTCAAGAACTTTCTTGAACTCTTACACAGACTCCATCATGGCTGGCACACCTAACTATTTAAAAGCCTCTAGGGGTATGGCCAGTTTTCACCCAGCTAATCCCAAACTCCCCTTCCAATTCAATCAGATAAATGTTTTCACACTTTATGAGGAGTCACAGTGGAGAGATACTTGTTTAAAGTTTATTTAACATTTTGTTAACTTAATAATAGCTCATTACCTTTGCTATTGTCCTTTGCTTTCTGTGATTACATTGGCTAGTGGGGAGGAGAGGAGAAATCAATTGGTTAATGACCACTACCTCCCCTATTTGAAGAATTCAGAAAAGCATGGTAAGATTTATTTAAACTAATGCAGAGTGAAGTAAGTAGAACCAGCAGAACAATATCCATAGTTACTATAACAGTGTAAATTAAAACAATAGCAAAACTGAATAACGGCCAATATGATAATCAGGCTTAGTTATGGAAAAGAATTGACAAAAGGTACTTTTCTCCCCTCTTTGCAGATGCAGTGGACTATGAGTATGGAATATTGACTATATCATCAAGCACAGTTGATATGTTGGTTCTGCTGAATTGATTTTCTTCTTTCTTTTTTAATCTTTGTCACAAAGGTTGGTTCACTGAATAGGGGATGGAAAAGGGATATTTTGGAACTGAAGTTGGCATAAAACAAGTTACTGTAACTCAAGTCCCAAAGCCCATTGGCATGGGACTCTCTCCTCATTGGTGGAGGTCAATGTCACTATGTAACACGTGGGGCAGAGTTGGCTAGAGTGGCAGAGTGGACAGCTTGTCTCATTGAGTTTCTTCAGAGTTGCTTCAGATTCTATGGTCAATTTAGGCACTTCTGGCTTCCAGCTTTGAGAAGAAAGATGGAAGATGATGACCCCACTTCAGGTTTCTGAAGGAAACAACTCTGAGATGAGGCCAATGTGAGAGGAGCTGGCAGTCTTCATCATGTCCCTACCTCTATCTCTATTAGAGACTTTGGGGAACTTCCCCTTGAGTAAGATCTAGGACTCTCTTGATTGAGCTAAATTACTTCATTCCCAGAGGAAGAGCTCCTTCTGTGTTGTCTGGTATATATTCTCCTATATATGTATTCTCTGATTTCCATTTTTGCTATCAACTTGGATAAATGGGTTTCTTGGCTACCTACTATGTGTATTCATTGTGGGAGTGGTATTTGGTGGGAAAGGAAGCCTTAGATATAAAACTTAAAGTCCTGCCTTCCCCCTAATTAATGAAACAGCAATCAGAAGTTAGACTGAAGCTGAAAATCACATCCTCTAGCCTAATGATATTTATTTGCTTCAGTATTTTGGGGGGTTTCCTTTAGCAAGCTGTTGACTTGTTTTTCATGATTTTCTTGCATCACTTTCATTTCTCTTCTCAGTTTTTCCTCTACTTCTCTTATTTGCTTCTCAAAATCCCTTTTGAGCTCTTCCAAGACCTAGGACTGATTCATATTTTTCTTGGAGGCTTTGGATGTAGGAGCTTTGACTTTGTTGTCTTCTTCTGGTTTTATGTTTTGATCTTCTTTGTCACCAAAGTAAGATAATATAGTCTGACTCTTTTTGCACTGCTTACTCATGATCCTGGCCAGTTACTTGAGTGTTAAACTCTTTGTTAAGGTAAAAGTCTGCTTCCAACGTGAAGAGTGTACTGTCCCAAACTTCGGGGGTTTGTACAGCTGTTTTCAGAGGTACTTCTAGGGACCTGTAAATTTTCAGTTCTTCTAAGGTGGTATGATAAGGGGCGAGGTGTTTTCTCTCCACCACCACAACAAGCTCCACCACGCCAGCGCTCCTCCTCGACCCAGGACTGCCCCTCAGAACTGTGACCCAGATCCAAGCACGGGCAAAGCAAGAGATTCCTGCCTCAGCACTGACTGAGAGATCCTTTTGCAGTCCCTCTCTGATCAGCCATTAAATTCCCCCTCAGTCTGTGGGCCGGAAGCTCAGGAGGCAGCCTGTGCTTGGGACTTGTGGCTGAGACCTAGCTTCTCTCTCTTACCACAGTCACAGACTTATCCCACTGACCTGCTAAATTGTCTTTGGCGTTCATGGGTTGAGAAGTCTGGAAACCACCACAGCTGCCTGTGGTTCAGTCCTCTGAGGCCTGCTCCAGGTTCTCTGCAGCCTGCGCTCCCAAGCCGAACTGTGCTCCTCTCCCCGCCAGGCACAATATATCTTTCCGATCAACCATCCAGGTTATCTTGGGCTGGAAATTTGTTTCACTCTGTCTTTTTGTGGGTTCTGTTGCTTTAGAATTTGTTTAGAGCCATTTTTTAACAGGTATTTGGAGGAGTTTGGGGGAGAGCTCAAACAAGTCACTGCTTTCACTCCACCATCTTGGCTCCACCCCCCTAACCTAATGATATTTAAAGGAACCAATAGACATAGTTCTACCCTGGTAACCCCTCTTTCTCTCTGAGGAGAGTAAAGTGACCAAGCATCTGCCTTCTACCTCCTGCTACCCCTCTTGGCAGGAAATAGTCTTCCTTTAAGAAGGGTAAGGGGAGAAGAGGGTAGAAATGTCCATTTTGCTTCCCTTTGAGCCACATGACACCCCAATGCTCCATGTATGGGGACAGCCCTCACTACATTATCAATAAAAAATACTAAAAATTTTAAATGCATTGCTTCAAGCCAAAGTGCCAGTAATATCTTCTATTTCTATATGGTCATTTGTGTTGTCTGCTGGACACAATAACAGTGAAAAGATACTTCTTTTCATTGTTTATGCTTTATTTACACCCAACTAACTAGCCTATTTCCTAGTTCATTGCAGGATTTCATTGGATGTTATAAATAATTACCTTCTCCTTTCCTTTACCTTTGGTCTTGTTCTAACCTTCATTCCAAAACACACACACACACACACACACACACACACACACACTTAACATTATTGAAAATTACACTAATTCAGTGACTGATTGTTCCCAGACCTGCTTGTCAATCAGTGTTGGGGGAGGCATCACCAAGTCTGCTGCTTTGTATTATCTGCTAGTCCTTAAGGAATAAGTCACCCCCTACCTGTTTGTACCTGGAAACTGTCATGTGCTTGCTACCTTGGGGAAGAACTGAGATGCAATGGCCCAATCCCTTTTACTGCCATGGACATATCCAGATTGTCTTTATTTCGTTGTGAAAGTTATCAATAAAAGCTGGCTCCATCTTGAAGCCATTACTGATTTTCAGTGATCGCCTGTCAACATGCAGCAACCTTGATGTACTTTTAATAAATTCCTTTTAATGCTCCTTGTACTGAATTTTGCCTCATTAATCAGGGTGAAAGCCCAAAGAATTTTCCTTTTGATCCCATCCATCTACCCACATGGGCAGCTAGGTGGTACATGGATAGAGCACTGAGCTTGGAATCAGGAAGAGTCATCTTCATGAGTTCAAAAACCTGCCTTAGACCCTTACTAGCTGTGTGACCCTGGGCAAGTCACTTAGCCCTGTTTGCTTCAGTTCCTCATCTGTAAAATGAGCTGGAGAAGGAAATGGCAAACCATGCTAGTATTTTTGCTAAGAAAACACCAAATGGGGTCATGAAGAGTTACTTAAATGACTAACAACAATCCACCCACATTGATCTATACTAGGAATCAGTTGTTTATTTGCAGAGGTATAGAACTGGTATTATAAAAGGGGAGAGGGAATTTATTCTGTTGAAATGTGTTGATCGAATACAACTTAATAAAATGCATTGTTATTTTAAGGGAAGGAACACAAACAAATAGTAGGTGAGAGATAGAAAAGATATCATTTATTTAGGCCAGAGGATTCATTACCATATCATTCCATTCTCAGACCACAGAAAGAAAATTCCTGTGGCCCAGCAACACATGACAAAAGGGATCAATGCTAATGGCACTTTACAGGCGCAAGGAAGGGAAAAGCTGAGCAGGACAAGTTGAAGACAATCAACTTTAATATTGAATTTCCTGAGGCATTTTCCAGGCTCCAACTAGCAAAATGGAAATGCAAATCCTCTTTCCTGAAGTCTGCCTTATTGTCATTGTATGTCTTATTAAAATTCTTTTTTAGCTTTGGGTCATCTACTTTGTTGCCAGAGTTTGGGTTTTTGGATTTTTTTTTTTAGTGTTTTTTAAATCCATCAACATGCATTTATTAAACTCTTACTATATACCACAATCCTGTGCTAAGTACTGGGGATACAAAGACAAAACAATTCCCACCCTCAAAGAGTTTACAATCAAGTCAAGGAAGACAACATGTATACATATAGGTGTGCATAAAATATATACAATAGTAAGGATAGCCAGCATTTATATAGAGTTTCAAAGTTTCCAAAGCACTTTACAAATGTTATCACATTTGATCCTCACAACAACCCTGGGAAGTAGGTGCTAATATTATTCCCATTTTACAGATAGGAAACTAGCAGGCAGAAGTTAAGTTAAGCTACTAGGATCATCATCATAGCTAACATTTATATAGTGCTTGCTGTGTACCTGGCATTGTGCTAAGTGCTTTACAATTATTATCTTATTTAATCTTCACAACAACCCTGGGAGGTACATGCTATTATCATCCCCATTTTGCAGATGAGGAAACTGAGGTAGGATTCCACCTCAGGTCTTCTTAACTCCAGGTGCAGAGTGCCCTCTACTACACCACCAACTGCCTCTGACACAAAATAGCTACAAGGTGATTTGGAGAGGAGAGTATGAGTTGGTGGGGGAAGGGTCAAGAAAGGTCTTATGTAGAAGGTGCTACTTGATTTGAATCTTGAAGGAAAATATGGATTCTGAGGAGGGAGAGACTTGGGGTGGGTGGGGAGACCAACAGGCGAGCAGGCAGAGAAAGACAGGGTAAGACAGACAAAAAGGGCAACTATGTGGTGCAGTGGATAGAGCACTGGCCCTGGATTCAGGAGGACCTGAGTTCAAATCCACCCCTCAGACACATAACACTTACTAGCTGTGTCACCCTGGGCAAGTCACTTAACCCCATTACCTAACCAAATTTTTAAAAAGAGAGAGAGACAGAAACACTGAGGTGAAGGGGGAGGGGGAGGCAGGGAGCGAGGGGGAAGGAGGGGAGGTGAGAGAGGTGGGAAGAGACAGAGAAAGAAAGAGTGGAGGAGGGAGAGGGAGGAGAGAGAAAGCGAACAAGAGGAAAGAAAAAAAGAGAGGGGGAGAAGAAGAAGAGAAAGTGGAGAAGGGGAGAGAGTTAGCCAGTTAAAGAACAGGGCATTTGCACCACTGATTTATACCATTAGATGTGGATTTCAGGGCTTGCCAATCTTTGTATTTACCCACAGCATCTATGAGTTGGAAGGAACCTCAGAGGTTTTCTAATCCAGACTGAGCCTGAGCAAAAATACCCTCTATGTTTCCAGAAAGTGATTACCCACGCTTGCTTGAAGATCTCCAGCGGATGTGTAGAGGTGGCCCATTCCACTTTCTGATAGCTGTTCATCATTAGGAAGTGTGTTCTTGTGTGGAGCCTCAATGCTCCTCTGTATTGCTTCACCCATTTTTCTCAGTTCTGCCAAGTGGCACCAAGCAGAAAAAGACTAACCTTTCTTTCACATGATAACCTTTCCTATTCTTTAAGAGATCTGCCAACCCCGTCATGCCCTTATTCTCTTCTCTACTAAACATTCCCAATTCATTCAACTAGCCCTCGTATGACCACAGTATCAACGTCCTTCACCATACTAGTCGCCTTTCTCCAGGTGCACTCAGACCAATCCCAGACTTCGCAGGAGGGAACCCACCAAAAACTTCCTGGAGGTTTAATAACAGTCCTATTTACTTATTGGAGTCCGAGAACCTAGTTCCAAATCCTGATTATCACTCACTACATTCATGACCTTGGGCGAGTCATTTACTCTCTTAGACCTCAGTTTCTTCATCTGTAAAACGAGGGGGTTGAACTAAACATCCTCTGAGGTTCCTTCCAAGTCTAAACCTGAATCTATGATCTTAGCCCCCTCAAAGAAAATATGTCAGAATTGTTTGGTGTTTCTGAAGCTTCTCTTTTTAAATGATTTAAATTTAAATACTTTGAAAGTAAATATTTTAAATACTTGAAAGTATTTAAATTGAAACACTTAAAACACTCACTGCCAGATATGCTCTGGAGTGGCTAAATAGCCTAAGAGAAAGTAATAGCTCCTGCAGAGCATTCTGTTAAGTAGTAGGACTATCATCCATACTTTCTCAGCACAACTGCCGTATAAATATTGCTTTGGAGTGGACAGAACCTTGTATTTACAGTTAAGTCTTGGACTTAAATCCCAACTCTCTTGTGATTTTAGGCACCACTTCCCCTAACTAGGCCTCAGTGTCCTCATCTGTAAAAATAAAGGGATTGGATTGTACGGCCTGTAAAGTCCATCCAGTTCTAAACCTATGATCCGATAAGGTTCTTTTGGCCTCAACTGGCCTTTTTCCTGGCTGAGGATAGCGTACTTCTGAACCTCACGGGTCACAGTCCTGACTGTGGCAAGGGAAGGAGGAGTATTCAATGATCACTGTGGTCCCTACCAAGCAATCCTATAATCAATGAACTCATTCCTATTAACCGTAATACCTCCCAAAGCGACAATCCCAACCTCCTTCTGAGGCCCCTCAAACACTATACCCCCACCTCTTCTGGCTCTGTTAACATCTCCTACCAATAAACTCAACACTATGCAAAGGCTAGGGTGGTGGCCGGCTGCCAAGACACCGGCTAAAGTAACTCGGAGAACTCACTTAAAAACCATTCACGATCAACTCATATCAGAAAGGGGCTGGGAGTGGGGGAAATCCAGGATGCTTTTGATATCCTGAGAGTCATACTAAATTCAATCTACCACATACTGTTGACAAGCCCAAGCTTGTAAATGAATACTCTTGGCTTATTCTTTTCTTTATTAGCAGATGGCATTGAGGGTGACCACTATTGACACCATCCTTCCCTGTCATTCAAGCATCATAACTATGTTTAAATATAGAAATGCAATCTCTGAATGTATATTGATATGTAAGGAGCTATTAAGAACATGCAAGTCAGTTAACAACTTTTATTAAGCACCTACTATGTGTCAGGCACAAGACTAAACACCGGATAGGCTAGCAGGATTATGTATTTGAAGCTGGAGATGATCTTAGAGGCCATATAGCCCAGAGACCCAGAGAGGAGAAGGTACTTACTTTATTTTACAATTTCAGAAACTGAATCCCAGAGAGATTAAGTAACCCATCCTAAATCACACAGATAATAAATGGCAGGATCTCTGCCTCTAAATCCTGACTCTTTCCACTGCACAACCTTGTCTCCTCCTGAAAGCTGGTATCTGTACATATGAAGCTAATCACATGACCAATACATCTTTTTCCCAGTAGTTGTATCTACCTATTTATTAACTCTGAAACATTATTAACACCGTTAAACATTAATTAAACATTATTATTAGACATGTCTTTAACTTTTTTCCCCACTAAATCTTTTGTTGCCTGACACCATTCTGTGCACCTAATAGGCACTGAAAGATATCTGTTGATCAATCATTTGGTTGAGTAGGCATTTGTATGTCCTGTGGCTCAGAAGGTGAGATTTCTGGACCCTTCATAGACTACCTGAAACCACTCTTCTAAATGAGCTACTTTGCGTTGATGCTTATGGCTGCTTATGGCAACCCGTTGGTCTGGTATTATCCTAGCATTGCACAGTTCTGTCATATCTTGAGTTTGTTCCACAATATGTCTTTTGGTCAACATTTGCTTATAGCCTCTGACTGAGGTGGAGGCACACATGTCATGACTAACACATTTGCACTTTGTTGTTGTTTGTCCTTCACACTGGAAAAAGACCAGTGACATCACGATGTTGGGGTCAAGGTGCGGTGTGTTTGACTGTGGCTGATCGGTCCAATATGAGCTTGGATGGCTCTACCACAAGTCAGGCACAAGTAGTCTGTTTGAACATTTGGAATGGAAATGTCTCTAGATTTGTGGATCTCACATTTCCTTTGTGCTACTATGATTCTGCTTTGCTCATAGAATATAGCACCTTCTTTAATGTGGGCATGCCATGCTAGGTGGCACTGTGCCAGTGTCTCCCACGTTTCACAATTAATACTGAAGTTCATCAGAAAGACTTTGAGAGCATCTTTGTATCACTTCTTTTGACCTCAGCATGAGTACTTGTCTTGTGCAAGTTCTCTGTAAATTAGTCTTTTAAGTAAATGGACATTTGACCTTTGGGCTATGTGGCCAGCCCATTGGAGTTGCGCTCTCTACAATAGAGCTTGGCAGATTATCCATGGAGGGGAGGAGGAATAACCAGCATGCAGGATGGCACAATTAAGACACAAAAAGGTAAAAGGTCTTGACTTGATGGAATAACGGGCCACGTGTGATATAACCAAGCTAAATGAGAAAAAAATATCAATTTTTACATTTAGGTTCAAAAAAAAAATCAAAAGGACAAGTAGATTATGGGGAAGTTGTGGCTAGACACCAGTTCATACCAAAATAATTTGTGGATTTTAGGGTAAGACAACAAGCTCAACATGGATGACACAGCAGCAAAAAAAAAAAAAAAAATAGAAAAAAGCACCTTTTTAGATGACATTAAAAGACACATGGCTTCCAGAATATGAAAGTTCCACCATATTCATCCCTGATGAGACCACATTCAGAGATGTTCATTTCAAGGTACCACATTACACTGATAAGTTAGAGCACATTCCAAGAGCAGTGACCAGAACAGTGAAAGGATCTGATACTACATCATAAAAAGATCTATCGTGGAAGCTGGGGATATTGCACCTGAAGAATAGAAAACTCATAAGGAACATAATTAAAATATTTGAAGGACTATCACGTGGGGGAAGGGGCAGCTAGGTGGTACAGTGGATAGAACACTGGGCTTGAAATCAAGAAGACTCATCTTCCTGAGTTCAAATCTGGCCTCAGACACTGACCCTGGGCAAGTCACTTAACCCCATTTGCCTCAGTTTCTCATCTGTAAAATGAGCTAGAGAAGGAAATGGCAAATCACTCCAGTATCTTTGCCAAGAAAACCCCAAATGGGGTCATGAAGGGTCAGACATGACTGAAAAAATGACTGAAAATCATGTGGGGGAAAGTATTAGTCTTCCTATGCTGGCCCTGAAAGACAAAACTAGAACCTATAGATGGAGTTTCTGGTGAAGGAGATTTCAGCTCAGTCAATATAAGGAAAAATTTCTTAACAATGAAAGTTGTCCGAAGATGGAAAGAATCTTTCTAGAGTTAGATGGTCACATTTTCAGGATATTTCAGACAGGATCTCTGCTTTGAATAGAGATTAAATGAGACAATGTTTTATATTCCTTTAAATTCTAAGATTCTGCAATTCAATTGTCCCATCCAAGAAGCTATTTCAGTATCAGACTGTTTTCTCTTTTCTGCATAAGATCAGCCCAAGAGATCTGGAACTCTTAAGTCTTCAATGCTAGCACACTGAGCATGCTCCAATGACTCCTCCGGTTTGGTCATTAAGATGGATGCTGTAGGTTGGTTTCTATTCATTTTCACGCAGAGATAATCTGTGAGCACAATTAACAAGAACATAAAGAGTTCATCCTCTCCCTAGTGACCAGACACCCTGGTGTAGGAGGATAAGAGAGGGGAAGGGGAAGGTGAAGGGGAAGGGGATATGAGAGGCATTGTGGTGCATTGGAAAAATAGGGATTTGAAGTCAGAAGGCTGAGGGTTAAATCCTGGTTCAGCTGCCTAATACCTGTGTGACTTTGGACAAGTTACTTTTCTCTGGGTCTCTGTTTCTTCATCAATGAATGAGAAGGTGGGAAGAGATGAGCTCTGATAATTCTTCTGGATCTAAATCCTATGATAAGGTAAACCCAAGTGAATGGCAGTAGAATGCTTGGCAGATTGATGTGTTAATTTGGAGTCAGGGAACTTGGGGTCAACTCCCAATTCTTCCACCTCTACCTGTATGGGCTTGGCCTGGTCACTTCTCCTTTATGATCTATAAATGAGATAATTGTACCAGAGCAAGCATTTTTAACCTTTTTAAAAGTACAACTCAACGGACTAAGGACTGTTTCAGTGGACTCTTTTTGTGTCATGGATCTGCTAGTGAAAATTATGGACTTTCTCAGGATAATGTTCCTAAATACATAAAATAAAATTCATAGGATTACATAGGAAATCAATTATTTTGAAATAAAAATGTATTAATTTCCCCCCTTTTCAGTTCCATAATCCCCTTGAAATCTATCCATAGACCCTAGATTAAGAACTCCTAGACATTTTATATCATCTCCACATTCTACTTCCAATTCCTGCTTCTTCAATGTCTCAGGCCTAGAGAAAGCAATTGAAAAATAATGCAGCAATACACAGGAAAGGAGCCCAGCATCCTTTTTCCCTCTGGCACCAAAGCTCCAAATGCATAAGTTTGCATCAAGAATACCCAAGGGTTAAACAAGGAGGGAGAAAGTAATGGCTCCTCCATTCACCCACCTCTGCCTGTCCCATTCTGCCACAAAAGCCTGATAAATGATTTGATCACAAAACTGGGGATCAGGATTGCTTGGGTTCAGCTCTCACCCTTGCTAACTTCCTAGCATGAGCTGGAACAAGTCATCAGATCTCTGTTTATCTCCACTTTCCAGATGCAAAACAAGGTCCATGGCTCCTTCAGGGAAGGGTTTGGAGGCTGAATTAATGTTGGCCCAAGTGCTTTGAGAGATGGGGATAAAATGGGCTGCTGTGGTGCAAGGCACTTATCACTGCTATTATTATGATTAAGCATCATTATTATTATCATCATCGACAACCATTGCCTATTTGTTTCCCTCCCCTTCCTCTCAACGCAAACGTATTTCTGACAGCTGCCTCTTGCAGATATCTGCACCAAATTTAAACCCATCTCACCATCAGCCCTCGTTGCTGGGGAGGGCTCCCACGTCAGCTGTGTGTCATGACAACAGATGATAGAAATGCTGGTATTCAGTCTTCACAGTGCGCGTCTGTTTCTTTTTTTAAATGGCTTTAAAAAGAAATCTGAACAAAAGTGCTCACTCTGTGATGTAGCACAGAGATGTCTGAGGCATGCAAGCAGGTAAATTTGCCCACACTTCACCAGGCAAAAATAGGTACAGTGGGTGAGGCTTCCTTTGGAGTTCCAGGGGTAGGAGGCAGAGGGTGGATGGGAGGTAGGAGAGTGAAAGAAACAGCCAGCCAAGGAGAACAGGAAAAGGACTGAGGGAAGGAAATATCTTCATCAATCACCCTTCTAGTTCTCTTCTTTCTTTTGAACAAAATTCAACTAGATGGTATGTCCTCCTTGTTAACACCTAAGGCATTCACCAGACCAGAAGCAGAGCTGATAGAATATTCTTCCTAGTCTCCAGGAGTTATGGGGAGACTGAGGCACTGTGCATTTGATAGGCTTGTACCAAGACCACCTAAAGGTCTGAGTGAAAAACAAGGTCAAGGTTAGAGTCCACAACATTAGAACTATCAAAGATGACTATGAGTCTCTACTCCTCAGCTTTTAGATGTACTGGCAAATCTGTCAACATGGAAAGGTTAGGGAAGGTGGGACAATAGTAATAGAGGCAGCAAGGTGGCATAGTGGACAGAGTACTAGACCTGGAGTCAAGAAGACCTGGGTTCGAATAAACCCTCAGATACTTCCTAGCTTTATTGATCTTGGGTAAGTCACTTACCCTATGTCAGATTCAGTTTCCTCAATTGTAAAATGAGGATGATAACAGCATCTACCTCCCAGGGTTGTTGTGAGGATTAAATGAGGTAATATTTGTAAAAGCCTAGCACAGTGCCTGGCACATAGGAGCTTAATAAATGTTTTTTACTTCTTCTCTTTCCTTCCTTCCAAGAAGAAAAACTGAGCTGAAGGGGTTTCCTGTTTTATGGTTAGACCTTTGATTTAATCCACTTAAGGTATTCCCACTACCAGTACAGATCAATAACTATTCTGCAACTTATAGGCTTTAGAGAGGAACCTGAAGCACTGGGAGGTTACATGATTTATTTGACCAATATGTGTCATATAGCCAGTATACTTCAGAGACCGGAGTGGAAGCCCGGCCATAGTCAAGTAGCTCCATTTGAGTCATGATGGGCTTTTTCAAAACCTTTTTTTCCAAAGCTATATTTCAAGAAATCTTAAATGAAACTACATGAGACAAAAGAGTTAATTGTGCTTGTTTTTTGAAAAAATAATGATAGAATAAATAAATATGGAAGTGAAAAAATCAGCCTCCAAACCTAAGATAACTTGTGAAGTACAAGTGATTAAAAATTATATTCCTTTAAACAGGTCACCCATATGTAAAAGTAGGACTCTCCATGAGGACAGAGAGACAGGAGGAGAAAGAAGAAGAAGGAGGAGGATGAGAAAGAGGAGGAGGAGGAAGAGGAGGAGGAGAAAGGAGGAAGAGGAGGAGAAAGGGAAATAGCAGCATTGTCCAACTCAAACTGGCCAGTTGAGTCCTCAGGGATCATTTTCTACTCTTACTCAGATTGTTGTTCATCCTTCATTCTTGAAGAGGACCAATGACATCAGGAGGGTGATGTCTTGACTTGCAAGTGAATTGGATTTAAGTGGGGTAGGGCTGTGCAGTCATCAGCCTCACTCTTTCCTTCAGAGTTATCGGAGTCCAGTGGCAAGACATAAGTCAAGATGACTGGTGATGGCAACCAGGGCCACTAATTTGTACATAAGAATCCCAGTCTCTGCATATGACTTAGTTTTAAAATGTTATTTATGTTTTATTGTATTTTTGCTTATTTTGTTCAATATTTCCCAATTACATTTTAATCTGGTGCAGGCTATGCTCAGGAGTGTTACAGCTACGAGTATGGCACCTCTAACCTGGAGCACTGAGAGGGTAAGAGACTTGCCCAGGGTCACACAGTCCATAACTTTCAAAAACAGGACTTGATGCCAGATTTTCCTGGCTCCAAGCTCAGTTCTCTATCTGACAGCAAAGTATTTGTCCATCAATTAGAGAATGACTGAACAAAGTGTAGTACATTCACGTAATGGAATATTGTTGTGTGGTAAGAAATGATGAACATGAGGAATACAGAGAAGGATAGAAAGACATGAACTGATGCAAAGTGAAATTAGCAGAACCAAGTAAACAATATAGAGTGACTCTGGTCATGTAAACAGAAAGAATAACAACCAAATAATTGAAATTGAATGTTGTGAGTTTACAGTGACTAAACTGGAACCCCAAGAAAAGATATGAAAAGACAACCTCCTGCAGAAATGAGGGTCCCATAAAACCCTAACAGAAGCAGGGAAGATGGAGAATAAAAGCAAAACTAACATTGAATTGAAAAATGTTAGAATAGTTGGATTACCAATCCGAATGGATTCTAACACAAAAGGAAATAAAAGATACTATTGAGCAACTCAGAGAAAACATTCTGGTATCAAGGAATAAACTTGGGTATCCAATGACTTCAAGTAAGCTAAAACAGTGGAGATACAGAGAAAGAAATTGCCAGAGCCCCCAAAATTATAAAAACCTAATAGAAGCATGGAAAATGGACAATAGAAATGAGGGTCCAATGGTGTGAAACCCTACATATAATGTCAGCCTTTCTCGATATGTTGATTATTATTGCTGGTTGTATTTTTCTTTCCCTTTTTTATTCTTTATTATAAGGGATGGCTTTCTGAAGTGTTAAGGAGAAAATCCAGTGGGAAATGGAGGTCATATAAAAAATAAATAGACCAATAAAAATCTACTTCAGAAAAACCAGGCATTTATTTAATACTATGGACCAAGTACATGTTAAACATGGGGAATACCCAGTAAAAGCATACATAGTCTCTGCCTTGTCAGAGACTAGATTCTAATAGTTTTTTTTTTATTCTAATAGTTTTTATTAAATGCCACTGCTGCCACCACCACCACCACGATCACCCCAGGAAAAATTGTATATGCTTTATTGAAAGCCAGGCTACCACAATGCTGTCTAGGCCAAATGCTCAAAATCCCAGGACTTGCTTACATATAAGAAAATCCCTTCCCAAAACAATGTTCATGATATGTGACCACTGGTTCAGGATTTGTCAGCAGCTCCAGAAATGTCAGCATGCTTAGAGGTGGAGGACCACAGAGGGCAAAAAGACACTAAACATTAACATTCTTTTTACCTGTCCATCTTTTCTTTATAGGCATGGAGAAGAAATAACTGATGTTCTTTATTTTTTAAAATAAATTTTATTGTTATCTATTGTTTTCACATCACCCCGCATTTCTTCCTGTACCTTTCCCCTTACCCCTCCTAGAAAGTCATCTCATATAATAAAATGCTTTCTCCTTTTTTAAAATAAATTTTATTGCTATTTTTGTATAATATTTCTTTTAAAAATTACAGATTTTATTTGCTATTTTTTATTGCTTTTTTTTACATCATTTCTATTTCCCAATGAATAGCTGGTTCTCTTAATAGCCAGTGAAGCACCCTCACAGACTCAGAGAAGGTGAGAGATAGATAATACCATCTAGTCCCTCACCCATAGAGATGATGTGACTTATTCAAGGTCACGTACCTAATTAATAAAAAGATCAAAGCCAGAACATAGTGTTCTTTCCACTGCACCAATAAACTTTTGATGCTTAACACAGACAGGAAGAATTAATTATAGATAAAGAATTTCTTGAGTCAGTTAAATGGCTTAAAAGCTAAGTGGTGCAATGGATAGAGTGCTGGGCATGGAGTTAGGAACACTCTCCATGAGTTCAAATCTGGCCTCAGACACTTACTAGCTGTGTGACCCTGGGCAAGTCACTTAATCCTGTTTGCTTCAGTTTCCTCATCTGGAAAATGAGCTGGAGAAGGAAATGGCAAATCGCTCCAGTATCTTTGCCAAGAAAACCCCAAATGATGGTCACAAAGAGTTGGACACAACTTAAATGACTGAACAACAATGATGATGTAGCTTTCTTCCATGGAAGACTTTGAAAATAGTTTCATTCTCATTTACCTGGGATGGGTTAGAGAAATCTCAAATGGAGGCTAGGTGGCTTTGAGAGGCAGCATGAGACTCAGTATTCTTTTCCAAATCAAGTTCCATAGGACCTTGTCATTCTGCATGAGGGGGTTCGGTAAGAAAATGTTAAACTTTGTGTTGTTTTTCCTTTTTGAATATTTAATATGAAATTATATATTATCAAAAATACTTGGGATGTGGAATTTTTTTCCACATGGAAATAGGCTTAATTTCTTCTATTTAGCTCCAGTGTTTCCCAGGCTCCCCTTTATCCCACAGATATTAATACTCTAGGCCCATAGACCAACTTTGGCATTTTCCACTAATATAGGTGGAACAAGCCCAGAAGTATTTTAAGGCCAAATTAATTTGGCAACCCTTTTTTTTTTTGGTGAGGCAATTGGGGTTAAGTGACTTGCCCAGAGTCACACAGCGAGTGATTGTTATGTGTCTGAGGTCAGATTTGAACTCAGGTCTTCCTGAATCCAGGGCCAGTGCTCTATCCACTGCTCCACCTAGCTGCCCCAGCCAAATTAATTTGGGAAACACTGGTGTAG
This sequence comes from Vombatus ursinus, assembly GCF_900497805.2. Lineage (NCBI taxonomy): Eukaryota > Metazoa > Chordata > Mammalia > Diprotodontia > Vombatidae > Vombatus > Vombatus ursinus. The sequence continues at coordinate 1,006,147 of NW_020954610.1, read as the reverse complement.
GGGAAAGAGTAGCAGACTGTGAAGTAGGTGACCCAAGTACGACTCTCCCCTCTGACCCTATCTAGCACTCTGGGCACATCACTCCCCCTTTCTCAAACTGTTTCCTCATCAATAAAGTGTAGGTTTTAGATGATCACAGATTTAGAGCTGGAAAGTACCCTAACTCCCCATTTTAAAGCTGAGGCCCAGAGAATTTAAGTGTCTTACCAAAGATCACACAGAGGTTGAGTGTCAAGGCTGGGATTTGAACCAAGGGGCTGAACCAGACTCCAACTCCAGCATCCTCTCCAATATCTCATGCTTCCTCCTCAAAGCCCCAGCCAGATTTTAAGTGTCCTGATGCTATGCCATGAAAAGTAGCATGGGAGCAGCAGATAGAACATTGGATTTGGAATCAGGATTTGGAATCAGCTTTGCCACTAACTTGCTCCCTGTGTGACCCTTGGGCAAATCACTTCTCCCTGGGTCTCAGTTTCTTCATCTATAAAATAAGAAGCAGGGAGGTGTAGGGATTGAATTAGACAGGTTTGACTATCTCTACCAGTTCTAGATCGGATTCTATGATACTCTTCTATTACTTGTTAAGGTCTCTCCCAACTCTATTATTCTGGCAGGTTCGTTGCCTCAGTTTCCTCATTTGTAAAAATCAGGAGGAGAAGGAGGAGGAGGAGGAAGAGAAAATGATCATAAAATCAAAGGGTCTAGAGATGGAAAGAGCCTTGAAAGCCATCTAATCCAACTTGACCTTCACAAATGAGGAAACTGATGACCTTAAAGAGGAAGTGACTTGTCCACAATCACATATGTAATAAGTGGTAATGCTAGGATTTGAACCTAGGTCTTCTGACTCCAAATTTGGTGGTCTTTCCACTACAACACATCTCTAGTAGGTGCTACATGGTATCATCTAGGATTAGGGACTCATCCCTGGGAGATAGTCGGGTATGGTCATTCATTAAACATGCATTTCCCATATAATGACATATTTAATAGGGCACCCAATCTTCGCCTATTTACTGTTCTTGAACAAGAAAACAACACTGATCCATTTAAAAGCACTCTATTCAGAATGCCATCCTCTCCTATTTCCTACAAATCAAATTAGTAAGAGGGGAATTGGATTGTTAAGTCCCTCAAAATGTTCTTTTAAAAATCTCCTTTGCATTAAATGGTCACAGAATTAAGATGTCATCAACAAAACACACTCGCTTTGACTGGGAAGAGAAGAGGCAAGAGACTGAAAGAGAGCAAATGGCAAAACAACACCCATAGTAGAAGGGAAAGGGGCTTGACTAATGGATAATAAACAACGCTTGCCATCTTGTCTGGTTCCAGAAGCCATTCCATGTCGGATAGCAACTCTCCTGTCCTTAGAAGGAAAATGTAAACATTTTCAGGAACTCCAAGAGCAGCAAATCAGCAAGAAGATATATTCATGCTCTCAAATTTCCTTCATATCCCATTGGAATAAGAAAGGGAGCAAACATGGTCATCCTGCTAAATAGAAAACCACTTAACTCTTCTCAAGGAACAAATGTTTCAGACCTAGAGTCTAGCCCATGACAATTAGAGTTAATGAAGCAGGTCCTTAATTGCATTGAGGGCAATTGGGAGCATGACTCCATTTGGAGATGCTCAGACCCCCCACTTGAGGCTCTCACCCTCCCAATGACTTACTTTTTTACAACAAAGTAACTACAATTCCCAACAGCACAAGAGTAGCTAGAAATTGAGGAAAATATTCATTCATTGAACTAATATTTCACAGGACCATATGTTTAGAGTTGAAAAGAACCTTAAAATTTTTCTAGTCCAACTCTCTCACTTTTCATAGATGAGGAAACTGAAACCTAAAAGATTAACTGATTTCAGGGAAGCTAGATGGTACAGTGGCTAGAGCACCTGCCCTGAAGTCAGGAGGACCTGAGTTCAAATCCAACCTCAGACCAAACACTTGACATTTACTAGCAGTGTGACCCTGGGCAAGTCACTTAACCCCAATTGCCTTAAAAAAAAAAAAGATTAACTGATTTGCCAAAGGTCACTTGGGTAGTAAGTAGAAGAGCTGAGATCTGAAGCCAGTGCTTTCTCAATGCTGTCTTTAAGCACAATTAATAATGATGACTGACATCAATGTAGAGCTTTAAAGATCACAGAATGCTTTATACACATTTTCTCATTTGAATCAAACAAAAACCCTGTGAAGTGAGTACTCTATATATCATTTTACACTCATTTTATAGACAAGGATTAGAGGATTATAGATTTAGAGATGCCAAGGACGTCAGAGAACACCTAGTCTCAGCCCCTTATCTTCCAATGAAAAACTAAAGCCCGAAGTGCCTTAGTGACTGCCCTACTGCTTACCAGCACCCTGGGAGTGGACATTACTCAGGCAGCAGAGCGCTTTCTTTTCCATTAGTTGCTCTGATTGGTTTAGACTCCACCAACATCATGCTTCCCCCTGGATAAGCTCAGATCACATGAAATCTTATCATCTTGGAGGTTCATCCAGCACTGATACTCAGCAGCTTCTCAGCACCCACAGCTGCCTCTCCCCTTTGAGTGGATGTCTGGAGGACAGAGCAATAAATTCCTCCTAAAGCCTCCCTTTACAGATGGTTCAGAACTTACCAGCTAAAACCTTCATTTTCCATGAGCTGCTCTGCTTGGTTTCAACTTCACAAACATCATCCCCTCTCCATCTACCCTCTGCTATTCCTCCTCCCTTTTCTTCCCTCTTTCAGCTTCTTTTCGTGTATTGTTTTCCCCTGCTAGATTGTAAGCTTCTTGAGGGAAGGGATTATGTTTTTCTTATTTGTAACCCCAGTGTTCAGCATAGTACCTGGCACTTAATAGGTGCTTCATAAATGTTTACTGATGGGGCAGCTAGGTGGCACTGGCCCTGGAGTCAGGAGGACCTGAGTTCAAATCCGGCCTCAGACACTTAACACTTAACTAGCTGTGTGACCTTGGGCAAATCACTTTACCCCATTGCCTAGCCCCCCCCCAAAAAAATATTTGATTTAAAAAATAAAATCAAGATAGCCAGATTTAAAAAAAATAAATAAATGTTTACTGACTAATTGACAAAAATGTTAAGTGATTTGCCACACAGCTAACAAATGTCTGAATTGAAATTCTAACTCACGTCATCTTCACTCTGAGGCTAAAACTCTATCTGCTATACTGTGTTGTCATCTCCCTATTACTATCATCAAGATGCCTTTTTTTCTTGTCAAGGATACTAGACTTTTCCATCAAAACTTTTTTTTTAATATTAAGTCTCTTTCTCTTACCCAGGCTAGATGTATAGCATCCACACATAAGCCTGATCCCACTGGTGGTCATCTAAGCTTTGGCCTGCTCTGTTTTTCAGAACTGAGACAACGTGCTCCTCCTTAGGCAGCCTGGTGGCCCCTTGCTTCTGGGCTCACCATTCTGGTACTGGACTTAGTGTCAGACACCCAGTGGGCTTTAGACCTGCTGCAGCTCTGAACTCCCAAATTCAAGCTATCCACTAGCCTCAGCCTCCCCAGCAGGGACTACGTGTTATGTGCCAGCACACCCAGCTCCTCCAGAATATTTAAGAGGACTGTTCCAGAGCTTCCCAGACAAATCTAGTCCTTCAGGATCTTTCAAGAATTAGCAATAATATATTTTGACTGTAAGAACCCAACAAATTAGACACGCATAGATTTCTCCCTGAAAACAAGTTTCTACATTTATTAAAGCCAAGGACTTGGCCGTGTACTTTGTCTACCAGGGAGCATTTTAACTTTGTTTTTAAAAAAATGAAGTAGTTTGAGTTTTAGTCATCCCTGCCCCAGGTGAAGTAGAGCAGAAAAGTAAGAGAAACAAAGGAATAGCCTAATTCCCATCTCAAAATATGGGGATCCTATTTGGTTGCATTGAGGGAGAATCCCAAAGCATTTCTTTGAGGCTTTGTCTAATTTTCAGACCGTTTCCTAATTTGTATGTATATAATAACCAGTTACAGAGGCTCTGAAAAATACCATTTAAAAAGCCAGTGTTTAGTTGTATAAATGTGTTATCTCAAAATGCCAGAAACCACTTTAACTTGAATAAATTTAAGTAACACAATCCAGACAGCTACTCCCAGGCCTTTGGTGAGACTGTACTCTGTAGGAAGTATTTCAGAAAGGGCCTATTCTGCACTGTTTCCACATTTTAATTGTAGGCCCAGTGTGATATAATGGAGAGCACCAATGCTTCTAAACAGCTGGTCCAGGCAGTTAATGTTGGTAAGGAAGCCAGCTTGGGGGAAAAGGGGGTGGGAGACAGCAATGGGCACTAGCAGTGAAAAGAGAAAAAAAGCTGCACTAATCCAACAGAGTGCAAGGAAAGAGTGATAAGGGGAGTCCTGATGGGTTTCAGAGCTCTGCTGCAACAGGAGAAAGAGAAATATAGGGGATGGAAAAATCAGTAGGCCCTCAAAGGGAAAGGGGTCAAAGTCATTTTTATGGTCACTGGAAAAACAATTATGATCAATAGAATTCTTAATATTTGATATACAAACTGAATTTGCCTCAGATGCAAACTAACTGTATGACCTTGGGTGAGTCAACTTTTCTGAGTCTCAGTTTGTTCACCTGTAAAATAGGGATAATAATAGGGATACTGTGAGTATCAAATGAGATCACATATGTAAAATGCTTTTCAAACCTTAAAGAATTTATACAAATGTTAACTATCATTTTATCTGACCCCCCCCCCCCCCCCGCAGAAAAAATCTCTTCAATGATTCCCCATTGCCTGAAGAATGAAATCCAAACTCCTTATCCTGGCACCATTAGCAATATTTTTCTTTTTCATTCATCCATCCTCTATCCATCAATTCCTACATTTGTTCATTCAAGTCTCTCTACAAACTGGCTTCATCTTACTTTTCTAGTCTTATCTACTATTCTTCTTCCTAATGTATCCCATAGAACAGTCAAAGTGAACTACTCACATTTCCCATATGACCTTTCCTATCTCTGTGCTTTTGCTCACCCCATTTCCACAAGAAATGCTGTTCCATTTGTTTCCTCAGCTACATGTGAAATAGGATCTGGAAAATACCCAGGTCACACCAAAGGACAGAGTAGTTGTCTTCGTTATGTTACTTAACTTACTCAATTTAAAGTGATTCCTGTCTTTTTGAGGTAACACATTTATTTCTACAGTTAAACACTGACTTTTAAACGGCACTTTTCAGAGTCTCTTTAAGGGGCTACATTCTACATACAAATTAGAGAATGATCTGAGAACCAGGTAAAGCTTCAAGGGAATGCTTTGAATTTTTTTTTCCTTCAATGTAATTATACTGGATCCCAATATATCCAGACAGATTATATTAGGTGGGAATTAGAATTTCCATTGTTTATCCCACTTTTCTACCCCTACTGAACATGGGGCAGGAATGACTTAAACTAATTTCACTCCGCTTTTATTTTTGTTGGTCACTAGACTTTTTTAGAAGAAGGTTGAAATTAAAAATTAAATTAAAATTTGGGGCGTATCTCAATCTCACAGAGAAATCCACGGACTACCACAGAGAATGCTTATTTCAGATATTCCCCATTACCAGAGCTTAGTACTCTAATTCCAAATATTCCCCATTACTATAGACTCTTTCAGAGAATGCTCTAATTATCCATCCCTACAATTGTTATCAAGGGTTTTAAATACCCAACAGTCACACTGCCCTTTGTTAAGATGTATATCTCCATGGCCCATTTTGCCAACCCCCAACTAGTCCATTTCTAAGCATACATTCTAACTGAAAAAGCTTGTCCTGGGTCCAATGTTTCCCTAGTCAACTCAGGAACTGAAGTTTCTATTTGAATGTTTGAATTAACTGGAATATGGGATCTATCCCCAATGCTTTTCTAGCTCTGCAGACTTTCTGAATAAAAAGAAGAGAGTACAGCTGGAAAATAATTCCTGACCCATCCTCCAGGCTTTCTGGTCCATCAAACCTGGTGTCTACTGGGATGCTGGTATATGCACTGGGAGGAGAAGTCCTGAAATGAGGTTTTCCATCCCAATTTGTACCTTATACTCAGGTTACAAAAGAACTGGTATAGTAACAGCTTAGATCTCTGTGGAATGCTTTTCTTTCCAAAAGCAGTGTGAGATAGTCATTGGGAAGCTATACATGAAAGGGAAATAACAATATTTGAAAACTGGGTCATTTGAGATTTGGTGGCTAAACTAATCATGTGGTTAGCCAGCACGAAACTCTGGTTGGCTTCCTTTGACCACAATTGATAACCAAAAAGGAATGTGCTGAGAGATCTGCCCCCACTGCAACATTCCTGTGGAGAGATAAGCTCAGGACCCAGGATGAGAACTGCTTTAACTCCTCATTTCAACCAACTATCTTCAAATCTTCCCCCATGTCCTAGAGTAGCTAAAGCACCAAAAGCAGAAAAGCCAATGATATAGTCGGTCCTGTTTATATTTTTTTTTGTTTTTGTTTTTTTGAGGTTTTTTTTTTTTGGTGAGGCAATTGGGGTTAAGTGACTTGCCCAGGGTCACACAGCTGGTGAGTGTCATGTGTCTGAGGCAAGATTTGAACTCAGGTCCTCCCGACTCCAAGGCTGGAGCTCTATCCACTGCACCACCTAGTTGCCCCTCGGTCCTGTTTAATTATGTATGTGTGTTGATCACCATTTTTAGTCTTTCAAAGTTGTTTATTTATATTTTAAATTTATTTATTTATTTTTAGTTTTCAACATTCACTTCCACAAGATTTTGAGTTCCAAATTTTCTCCCCATCTCTTCCCTCCCCCCACTCTAAGACGGCGTGCAATTTGATATAGGCTCTACCTATACATTCATATGAACCTATTTTCACATTAGTCATGTTGTAAAGAAGAATTAGAACCAATGGGAGAAAACATGGAAAAGAAGAAATAAACAAAAAAAAGAATTACATTTTTTAAAAATGAATATTCTAAATGGTCTCCTATCATAAGTTTTCTCCCTCTTGAGGTGCCAAGAGAAAGGGGAGTAAAGAAAGAGATATAAAGCCTTCAGTGTAAAGTTCATGGAGTCCAAAACACAGAAGCCAAGAACAATACAATCATGAAATCATAGTCATAGAATTTTGGAACTGGAAGGGACCTCAGAAATCTTGCAACAGTTCCAGATGTACTCTAAATTAAATCTAATTATTTCTGTAGGGCTCTGGTTTTGCTTTGGTTTTTTTTTTTAATCAGGAAGAATATGGGAGAAAAATATTCTACTCCTTTGCTTAGATTATTAAAGTTAACTTCCCTCTTAGCTATAGGGGTGTGTGGGGTTGTCAAGGAGGATTAGCACCTCTGGTGTGTGGGCTTGCCGAGCCTTTTTCAGGGCTGCTTATTCACCTTGGATGTCTACCTGATGCTCAGCTCATACCTGTGGCTTCCCAAAGCTGTAGCATGCACAGAGGCCACACCCTGGTAAACCATCTTGGCAAATGGGTTAAACCAAATGGAGGGTAACTGATGAGCCTCAAACCCATCATAGAGGATGTCTACCCCAAGTATATGAAGGCTTCCCCCAGTGGAATGGGCAGATAAGAACAATTTGTTCCAACAGCCACAAAAGCAGCTGAAGCAGGTGCTGTGGAGTGCTTAGAGCTTGGTCAGACATCGAAGATGCCAAGGTCATCCACTGCGTCCCAGGCCATTGCCAGTCATCCTGACATTTGCCTTGCCACTGGACTTGGATGATTCTGGAAGAGAGAGTGATGACTTTGTGCAGCTCTGTCTCACTTAAATCCAACTCATGCACAAGTCAAGATATCACCCTGTGATGTCATTGGTCCTCTTTGAAAATGAAGGACAAACAACAACCACAATCTGATCTCATAACCCTTTAAATTTATCTTATGTGCTTGTATTCTAAATTTGTACCATATTAGTATGTATAGTGTGTCTTGCTATGTCTTAATGTGTATGGTACCTCCTTACTGGAGCGTCATTTCCTGAAGGTCAATGTCTTATTAGAATAAGGAATACTTTAAGTAAAGTTGTGGGGGAAGGGGAAAAGGCAAAGGTTGCCGGCTTCCCCTAGCCACTTTTAATCTTACTCCCTAGATGGTTTTCACTTAGCCCAAATGGAAAGTAGTTTAAAGGAATTCCCTCACTCTAAGCCAAAGAATAGCAGCCTGAAGCAGAAACGAGAGTTCAAAAGACAAACTTAATCTAAACCTGAGGGTTTTTTCGCGGGGAGGGGGGTTGTTTGTTTGTTTTGCCTGCTTGGTTCAGTGTGCAGTATCCCCTTGATGCAATGCGCAGTATCCCTGGAACTATGACTAAAAGAGCTGAAGCTTGTCTTTCCCTGTTAGAAGAGACTATATAGCAGCTACAATTCAAGAGAAGCAGCAGATGGTAGCAGATGACCCAATGATACCACGTAACAGCTGAAAGCCGACTGAGAACACCAGGTAGCAGAAAACAGCCCAGTGACAGTGTTCAGGAGAGAGCAGCTCAGGGGAGGCACTGAACAGGCGGCTGAGGGGCTTAAATGACAGAACATCAGATCAATCCAGCTCAGCAAAGAAAACAGCCTGCCGATTGAGATGACCCAAGGATCATAGATTTTAGAACTAGAAGGGCCATCAGAGGTCATCTACTGCAAATCTCTCATTTTGCAAATAAGAAAACTGTAGCCAAAGGGATCTACCCATGATCTTAAAGATACTGTTTATCAGAACTGGGATTCAAACCCAAATATTCTAACTCAAAATCCAGTATTCTTTTTACTGCACCATGATGCCTTAGATGACTTAAGTGGCTCTGCATAGAAGCAAAAGCAATAAGGTGACCCTTTGCCTTGCCAAGCAGCAGTATTAGTTGCAACGGCCATGCATGTTCCACGGCCATGTGTCCCCTGTCTGGGTAGCCTTTATGAGTATTCCCCAGCCACATGTGTACCCTGGCCATATGTGAACTCTGTGTTTCCTCACTTTCACTGGTTGTATAGTAACCTATATGACCTTGTCCCTGTGTATGTTGACGGTACTTTTTCTTGTCATTTATTTTGCTATGCTGTTTCATTGACTATCTACTGCTTTGAAATAATGTGTCCTCTATGGATGCTGACCCATACCCACAATGCACCATAAAACTATGGGGTAAGGGACAGCTAGGTGGCACAGTGGATAGAGCAACAGCCCTGAAGTCAGGAAGACCTGAGTTCAAATCCAGCCTCAGACCAAACACTTGACATGTAACTAGCTATGTGACCCTGGGCAAGTCATTTAACCCTAATTGCCTAAAAAAAAAAACAAACAAAAAAACTATGAGGTAGTTTCTAGGAGACTCATATGTGATGGATGTCCCAGATGCTACATTTATCTTTTTTATATCCCTCTCACCATATATATATATATATCTATATATATAGATATAGATATATATAAAACATGATAGACACTTAAATATTTGTTGAAATGTTGCAGTATAACACAATGGGAAGAGAACTGGGTTTAGAATCAACTTACTTGGATTCTCATTCTGACTTTCATACTTAATACCTGTTAATTCTGGGCAAGCTGTTTCACTTCTTTAGCCTCAGTTTCTTCATCTGACAATGAAAGGCTTAGACTAGATTATTTCTATGACTTTTTTCCAGCTCTAAATCTATGCTGGGTACTATTAACCATGGAGCTCCAATATGGAAGAAAATCCCATCTTTCCCTATTTACTGAACTGTTCCATTCTAGGTAGGTCCTGAAGGCTTTGTGTAAAGCAGATTATCAGAATTATGCATGACTACTGCTATGGAAATCCCCATGATATTCATGGTCTCCTGAATTGGGCTTTCACCACAACAAGGCAATCCTTTTATTCCCCCCTTAACTACATAGGTGCTTCCCAAGGTTCTGACCCAAGACGTCTTCTCTCTGCATTCTGCCTTGGTGACTTCCTCATCTCTAATAGGTTTAATTATAATCTTTTTGCACCGAAGTCACAGATAGCCCCAAGGTCATATCACTTAGTGACTTCTGAACATTTCAAAATGGATGTCCGAGAAAACTCAACATGTCTAAAAGCAAAATTCAGTGTCTTTTCCCCAAAATCATTCCTCTTCCAAACTTCTTTATTTCTATCAAGAACACTCCCATCCTTCTATTATCCTAGGATAACTTTGGAATTATCCTGGACTTCTCACTCTGCCTCAACCCATATTCTTGATTAGTTGCCAGATTTTGCCATTTCTACCTCCGTGACATCTCTTACTTCCATCCCTTCATTCCACTCACATAGCGACCATCTTAGCTCAGGCCCTACTTACCTCTCATCTAGAATACTTCAATAGCCTCCTATTTGGCTTCCCTACCTCAACACTTCCCAGTCTAGTCCATTCTTACACACTGCTGCCAAAGTGATTTTCTTTGATCACATATCAGGCTATTTCACTTTTTTGGGACTCAGTAACTTCCTAGGGCCTCTGGGATAAAATATAAACTCCTTTGTTTGCTTTCAAAGCTCTTCGTGACCTAATTCTAATCTAATTTCTAGCTTTGTTGCGTATAACTCCTCTGCTAGCACCTTGAGGGCCACCCAAACTGACCTTCTCACTTTTCTCCATTCAGAACTCTCCATTTCCCACCTCCATGCCCTTTGACTGACTACCTCACAGAATACCACTTTTCCTTCAAGACACAACTCAAGTACCTTTCTACATGAAGCCTTCCTGATTCATTCCAACTGAAGAACTGGAAATTGAGGGGATATCCATCAATTAGGGAATGGCTGAACAAGTTGTAGTATATTAATGTAACAGAATATTGTTGTGCTATGAGAAATGATGAGCAGATGGATTTCAGAAAAACCTGGAAAGACTGATTCCTGTCAACTTTTAGTTCACACTAACTTGTAATACTACCTTCCATGCTACTTTGTAATTAACTACTTAATATTCTTCATATTTATTCTCTTTATTTTTTCTACATACAGTTATATATGTATTCATATCCCTTATTAGAAGGTAAGCTCCTTAAAAATGGGGATTGTTTCATTCTTTGATAAATAAAAGTATATATAGAATGATTTTACATATATATCCATATTTGTGTCTAACGGTAGCCATCTCTTGGGTGGTTGGGGGGGAGGAAGAAAAAAAGGGGAAAAAAGAAATTTACATGATAGCTTTGTTGTATTTTTAAAAGGAATACCAAGTTGTACATAATAAATTTGCAGTTTTATGTGCAATAATCTTTTTTATTATACTATGTTATGGAAATTTTTGTTTTATTCCAGAAATTAAAAATGAATTTAAAAAATAATTGTATTATTCACCTACACAGTGACTGGCACACAGTAAGTGCTTAACAAATGCCTCTTGATTGATTGTTAATATATTAGTGACTCAATGGGGATAGAAAAGGAAAGAAGTAGGAGTCCACCATTCAGTCATTTTCCTGAATTTCTCCCACTAAATTAAATTTAGAATTTATCATAGAATTTAGAGCTCTAAGGGATCATTGACATTATCTAGTCTAACCTCCTTATTTTTAAAAGGAAAGAATCATGGAATTTTATAAGTGGAATACACATTAAAAATCTTACGATGACACATTTTAGAGAAAAAATTGTCCAATAAACTGTTGGTAAAACTAGTGATTTGTCCTACAGGACTATAAGAAGTCAGAACTAAATGAGAATAGTTAAAAACACCCTATCTACCTCCCGAGAATGGCAGAAACAATTGGAAAGGTCCAATATATACTAAAAAAAAATAATGACACTGTGTAGCAGCAAAAAATTAAAAGCAAAATGGCACCTATAGATTGGACAAATTTGAATAAATTGTGTCACATGGATGCAGTGGAATTTTACTAGATTGTAAGATAATGATGGATATAAGGAAGTCAGAGAAACTTGGGAAAACTTGTATGAAGCAGTATAGAATGCAGTAAGCAGAACTAGGAATACAATTTACACAAAATAACATACAGGAAAACATCACTGAACAACATTAGAACTCTAATCAATGCAATGATTTTAGAGGAATGGTAATTAGAAGCTTACCTCCCTCCTCAGTAGAGAGGAGAGTAGTAAGTGGTCCATTGTCAGACATGGGCAACATGTTAATCTGTTTATTTAGCTATAATTCAGCTGTTACAAGGGAGGGTTCCACTTGTATGGGAATAGGGAGGGAGGAAAAGAGTTATTGAGAATGTTGAGAGACAGACAGACAGACAGAAAGATGGAGAGGGAGAAAGAAAGAGAAAGAGAGAAGAAGGAGGAGGAGGAGGAGGAGAGAAAAAGAGAGGGAACATAAATTTAAAAATAATTTTTAAAAATGAAAACAATAGGGTACTACAGTTCCCACCACCCAGAGGGCACATCCAATTCTCCATAGACCTAATGTTGGGCAGCCAGCCAGTCCCCAAGCCCATACACATAATGCGTAGCAATATATCAATAAGTGGGAACAAGGACTTGACTTACTATGATCTTGACTCATATGGCAATAAATATGAAATCTGAACACAGAAATCGAGCATTCACAGGAAATGGAAACTGCATATTATGGGTCTTAAATTTCATACCAGAATAGCAAATCACTACAGGATACTGGAAAGCAGTTTTAGCTGAAGCCGGAGTCTTATTTTTAAAAATCTCTCTCAGAACAAAGAAAAAAAATGTAGGACATAGATTCAAGTTGGGAGGGAGTCGCTCTTCAAAAGAAAACCATCTTATGTTTCTAAGAAATTAAATAATAAATAAGGTAAAGTAAAATAAATGCCTTAAAATAAAATGAAAAACCTTCCAAACAGTATTTCAAAGAAATTGTATCACCTCTACCACCCCCATCCATCCTCCAGATAATGTTACAGAATCCAGTGATTCTGTGTAGATCTGTGATCTACTCCCCTCATCTGCTAGTATTCTCCCTGAAAAACTATGTTGTTTTTAACTACTTTGTAAATATTTGTCACTTCATATTTACAATGTGTGTGCATATAAAGAGAGAGAGAGAGAGAGAGAGAGAGAGAGAGAGAGAGATGGATGGATGGATAGACAGACAGTGATAAAATGAGAAGACAAGTAGAATGGGAAGACTGGACAAGGGAGACCAGCATGCTTCTATCTATAGCAGTAGTGAAGTAAAGGGCTCACTTGATGAAGAAAGAGGTACTATGGACCAGGGAAGCCCATGAGCAAAACTGAGAAATAGGTGAGATTTTTCTTTACTGTTACTAGACCTCTTTATCATTTGTGTTCTTTCCTATGATGGTCCCTTTTCTACCTTTCCTATAAGTGCCTTCTGGGTTCTTCTCTCTCAGCCCCCTCTCCAAACCTCTTGTCATATGTTTCATTCACACTAAGGTGTAAATAATTAATAGTTTAAAGTGTTGAGCATTTTAATAGCAATCAGTTACCTTGAGTTAAAGAGAAAAAGGTCTGCTGGAATTTCTGGCAATAGTCAAAATATCAAGAAGGCCATTTTCAAAGTAGAAGCTTTCCAGGCACCTATGAAATAATACATTTATTCAGCATTTGAGGTTTACAAAGCCTTTTCCTCAAGACACCTCTAAGTTAGATACTGTGAGTATTATTCTTATTCCCAAATAATAGATGAGGAAACTGAGGTATAAAGAGATGAGACAACTTCCTTAGGTTTAAAAGGATCACAGCTAGGATCAGAACCTGATTCTTCTGACTTTTAAACTCAGGGATATTTCCATTGCAAATTTAAAAAGAAAAATGAAGGAAGGAAGGAAGAGAGAGAGAGAAGGAAGGAAGGAAGGAAGGAAGGAAGGAAGGAAGGAAGGAAGGAA
>NW_020954610.1:986493-992345 GCF_900497805.2 Vombatus ursinus | reverse complement strand
GAAGGAAGGAAGGAAGGAAGGAAGGAAGGAAGGAAGGAAGGAAGGAAAGAAGAAAGGAAGGAAGGAAGGAAAATGGAGGAAAGAAAGCAAGAAATAACTGTGCCAGCAGCTGGTGGGAACTACTGGTCACTTCTCCACAGAAATTGCTTCACCCATGATGACTGTGAGGCCCAGTCTGGAAGCTAGAATGGTGGTCTGGGGGGGGGGGTGTTACCACACTCCCAGAGATGCTGTGTACATCTGGTAGTTGATCAACAGTTGCTGCAGACCAAATCCATCCACTCCTTCTCCTCCTCTGTGATTTTTTATCCTTATTTGGCAAAATCTCTATAGCAGATCCACTCAAAAAATATAATAATAGAGATTCATAGGTCTAGCACTGGAATAGACCACAGAAGCCATCTAATCCAATACCCTGTTTTACAGATTAGGAAACTGAGACCAAGGGAGATGAAGTGACTTGTCCAAAGTCACTGCATAAGTAGAAAGCATCAGAGGGAAGATTTTAACCCATGTATTCTAATGCTATCCAGAGTCGATGCACTTTCCTCTGTACCATAAGCTAGTGACCTTTCTCTGGTTCTTTGAATATTTCTTAAATAATAGATAAGGATTCAGGACATTCATCTCTTGTTGCCCCCTCACTTTCACTATATGACCAGCTCACTTCTTTTTCCATTCATACATTTTCTTGGTCTTCCATATAGTTCATTGTTGATAATATGGCGTGGCCTAATTGTGCCCACCATGAATCTTTTCATTCCCCAAATTATTTTATTGGATGTTAAAAGCTCCCAAATGCAGTTATGTTAGCTAGTATCTTAACATGATTGGGAATCTATGAACCACTACTAAGCCCTTAGGACTTTCCATTTTATTAAGGTTTACCTTAGACAGAGCACTATCCTAGATGCGAGAGAGCCAACAATGAAAGAGAAGGAAGTTTCTGCCCTCACAGTGTTTATAATTTAATAGACATGAACAAAAGGAATTACAATACAAATTACAATGTGTTAAGTATGTAGGAGAGATCAAATAGAGTAGTAGGAAAGATGTGAGGAGGAGAGAGGTTGCTTCTATTTGTGCGCCATCTTCTTTCGCTGAGCCTTCCCATTAGCCATCCCCAAGGAACAGGGAATATGCTCTGTCGATAACTCCACTCAGAGTCCCTCTTTTCCTTTAAGGTTCAGTTCAAACACCATCTTCTACATGAAGCCTTTACTGATCTACTCCCCTCAACTTCTAGTACTCTCCCTGCAAAACTACATTGTTTTTAACTGCTTTGTAAACGTTTGTCACTTCATATTTACAATGTGTGTGTATATAAAGATAGAGAGAGAGAGAGAGAGAGATGGATGGATAGGTAGACAGACAGAGAGACGAATTGATAGATTGGATGGATGGATGGATGGATGGATGGATGGATGGATGGATGGATGGATGGAGGGATGGATGGGTTGACAGACAGACAGACAGATAGATAGATAGATGGATAGATAGATAGATAGATAGATAGATAGATAGATAGATAGATAGATAGATAGATAGATAGATAGATAGATAGATAGACAGAGTATGTGGATGACTGACTGGCTGGCTCGCTGGCTGGCTGGCTGGCTGGCTGGATGGATGGATGGATGGATGGATGGGTAGACAGACAGAAAGACAGACAGATAGATAGATAGAGTCTCTTCTGTTAGAATGTAAACTCTTTTTCGTTCTTTGTACTTGTATTCTCAGTGCCTGGCACAGTGCCTGGGACAGAGTCAGTGTTTAATAAATACTTGATGACTGATTTTCTTTGAGAACCTCAGAGATTTCATGGAGGAGGTGGTACCAAGGTTGACCTTGAAGGAAGAGAAAATTTTCAAATAGCAGACGTGACCTGCATGAATGCACAATGGAAGGAGGAGCATGATGACATCAGAGAAAATGGCAAGTTGTCCATTTTAGCTAGAATGTAGAGTGAGTGAAGGAGGACAGTGTGAAATAAGACTGGAGAGTTAGGATGAAGTCACATTATAGAAGACTCTGAATGCCAATAAAAAGATGGCATTATCCTTTTATCCTGTAGGTGATGGGGAGCCAGTGAAGGTTTTTGAGTAGTGTACAGTGCTTTAGGAAGATTACTTGAGTGCATGGTCCTCTTCAAGAACAAAGGAGAAACAACAACTTGAGTGCTATTAAAGATAAATTAGAGAGGGGAGAGGCTAGAGACAATCGCATTACTGGCGTCTTTGACAATAGTCCAAGTACAGGGCAATGAGGGCCTTAATTATGGATGTCAGCAAAAATATGATACATATGAGAAATCTACTTTACTATTCTGTAGGTGCTTGAAACAGGAAGTTACATTTTTAACACAAAACAGCACCAGCAGCAGATAGAGAAAGGAAAAAACAATTTACAAAATATGGCAGCAATCATTTCAAAATGCAATTGATTAGTTCTCATTCACATCTAACAGTTCATGAATACCAAAACATCTCTTATTATTAAAGACCTAATTCTTTGACTGCCAAGATTTTATGGCTCAAACATCAAATGATCTCTGTTTTATTTCCTAGTAATGAAATAACACCTGTGCTTTCTTTATCCTTTACTAAAATGCAGACATCTGAGTGAACGAGAAAAACCCAGAGTATTCAGCAGCAAATTAGCATTACCTTTATATTTTAGGTTAGATTGATTCCCTCTTTAGATTCAGGACAACATTATTGAAATATCTTGTCCAGAACCCAAGTATTCTTTGACTTCCCTTGATAGAGTAAAAGGCTGAGCAGTGTCATCATTCATCCAATAAATATTTTATGGAGAGTTTACTATGTGCAAAGTGCTATACAAGGTAAAATGGAGCATAGGAAGATGAATTTGATACAGTCTGTCCTCAAGTAGTTTATACTCTAGTTGTTGTTGTTGTTGTTGAGACGTTTAAGTCATATCTGACTTCTTGTGACTCCATTTGGGGTTTTCTTAGTAAAGATATTGAAGTATCCTTTCCTTCTCTGGCTCATTTTACAGATGAGAAAACTGAGGCAAACAGGGTTGAGTGACTTGCTTAGTGTCACGCAGCTAGTAAGTGTCTGAGGCCAGATTTGAATTCAGGTCTTCCTGACTTCAGGCCTGGTGCTCTAACTAGCTGCCCTTACACTCTAGTAAGTGTAATAAGTTACCAGTGTAGAATATTAGAAATGGGAGAGATCAAAGGGTCATAGAATTTTGGACTTGTAAGGGAACTTAGAGATCATTCTAGAACAAAAACCTAATTTAATATGGGAAGACACTGGGGCTTAGAAAGAGTAAATTATTTGCCCAGGGCCATGCCATTAGTAGTAGGACCGAGACAATGTGGAAAGAAAAGAAACTATCACTTTGAAGATGGCCACCCACCAGGAGAAATTAACTACATGGCTGTAGGTAGATCCGAGACTCGTTCAAGTTATTCTATGCTAGACTGATTCCCTATATTCCGTGCCATGATACCTTCTTGGCCTGTGTAATTGCATAAATGCAGAGGAAAGCACTACTGAATATTTGCTCTTAATTAGGGTACATTAGGATACTTTGGGAATCCTGAAATACCCATTAAAAATCACCCATCCCACTATGAATCAGGTAGCTCAAATCAAATTGAGAAAACATTTTAAAAACACCTACTAATGCTATGCAGAGATGAAACTTGGCACAGTGAATAAAAGGCCAGCCTTAAATTCAGGAACACCTAGGTTCACAGTGAAGAAAGAAAGGAGGGAGAAAGAAGGCAGGGAGGAAGGAAGGGAGAGAGGAAGTGAGGAAAGGAAGGAAGGGAGAGAGGGAGGAAGGGAGAAAAGGAAGGAAAGAAGGAACCAAAGAAGAAAGGGAGGAAAGGAAGGAAATAGGAATCAAAGAAAGGAAGGAGGGAATGAAGAAAGGGAGAGAAGTAGGAAAGAAAGGAAAGAGGGAAGGAAGGAAGGAAGGAAGAAAGGAAGGAAGGAAGGAAGGATGAGAGGGAGGGAGGAAGGAAGCATTTAATGAGTACTTACTATGTGCCAGGCAGTGTGCTAAGCACTTTATAGATAGTATCTCATTTGGTCCTCTCAACAATCCTAGGAGGTAGGTACTATTATTATCCCCACATTACATTTGAGGAAACTGAGTAAGACAGAAGTTGAGTGTCTTTTCCGTGGCCACACTGCCAATAAGTATCTGAGACAGGAGATAAATTTAAGTATCACGGCTCCAAGTCCAGCACTCTTCTACTACCCATCTTCAGTTATAATTTAACCAATCAATCAACAAGCATTTATTAGGTACCTACCTTATGCCAGACTGGGGATACAAAGAAAGCCAAAAACGAAATAGCCTTGTAGCCCAAGGATTTTACATCCTATCAGGAGAGTTTACATTCTTTCTATCTCATCTGTTTCTTATTTTCCATGCCATTGAATTCTATTAATGCCCCGAGAAAGAGCAGAGAACATTTTTCCAGAGACGGGAACAGCCACTAGACTCCATTTTGCTAACAATGAGGACTTTGACTAGATAGTGCCTCAGGTCCTTTCCACATGTTTATCTATGAACCTAAAGTCTTTTGATGACAAGATAGGACTGAGATGGCGTGGTCTTCGCTCTATATCACTACTCACTGACAATTCCTTCTTTATGTTATCTGATCTGTCTTACAAAGAAGCATTTTTAATGCCAGTGTCCACCCGATGATTTATTGTTTCAATGGATTGTCTTTTCCTGGCTGCTCCACGGTATTCATGTGAACCTGGAACCCACCAGATTAACTGATATCTTTACAGGGACTTGAGGAGAATTGTCGCAGATTCTCAGATCATAGAATTTGGACCGGGGAGGCACCTGAGGGATTGACCACGGATGGTACCAAACCAACAGCAAACTCGGGAAAAACGCAAATGTGACCAATAAGAAAGTTCAAAAACAAAAGCTCATGTAAGTCTTTTCTATCTGTTGATGGGCTCACACCTGAGCCAGCCACCATCAGTCCATCACTGGAAAACCTGTTCCATTGAAAGGCTCCCTTTAATTACACAGACTGCCAAATGCCAAGGAAATTGATCCTCTATTGCTTCATGTCACGTGACCCTGGAGTGGATATTATGAGATGGAATGCTACAAAGCTCCTTTTAATAAGGCTTTTTTTTAAAAAAATGGAATCCTTTAATAAAGCTGCAAAGAGGATATTTACATTCCCTACAGACAATTAACAGACAATTACCTCAATTAATAAAAAAAAAAATCAGCATATGATCAAACTAGGAAACAGCACCCTTCATTGGGCTGTTGTATAGTCTCAATTCCTGGGTGTCGCCCAGGCTTCGGTTTGCATATCTCCTCCCCTTGGAGTGCTTCAGAAAATGTCACCTTTTTTTCCAATTGAAAAGTAGCAACCAAATCTGTTGGTTTCCTTTATGTCTCCCCTGTTTCTTTAGCACGTTAAAGAGCCTAAAAATATGGACCACAAGCCCTGTTTGATATCTTGCCGGTGGGTATTATTTCCTCCACAAAGTACTTATTTATATTTATTGCCCTACTGGAATTACTATCCAGTTTACCAACAAATTCTCATTATAGGGACTTTCAAGCTCCTTCTTCTCGACTGAATTAATTGCTTGTTTCTGTGTGGGCACAGCTTGCCAAGCATCCTCTTCTATTCTGTATAGCAGTTGTCTTAAGAAAGGAAGCTAGACGTAGCATTTTAGGAGCTCTTCCTTTGATAGTGAACCACAAACAAAGCTACATAACCATATTCTCCAGTGGGTAACTTTGAACCACACAAAAGGTCCATTAGGACACTTGTAGGAAAGTAGGGTGTAGAAAGAAAGAAAGAGAGAGAGAGAGAGAGA
>NW_020954610.1:928129-986393 GCF_900497805.2 Vombatus ursinus | reverse complement strand
GAAAGAAAGAAAGAAAGAAAGAAAGAAAGAAAGAAAGAAAGAAAGAAAGAAAGAAAGAAAGAAAGAAAGAAAGAAAGAAAGAAAGAAAGAAAGAAAGAAAGAAAGAAAGAAAGAAAGAAAGAAAGAAAGAAAGAAAGAAAGAAAGAAAGAAAGAAAGAAAGAAAGAAAGAAAGAAAGAAAGAAAGAAAGAAAGAAAGAAAGGGTGTAGTAGATAAAGTGGTAGGCTTGGAGGCAGGAAGACCTGTGTTCAAATTCTGATTCTTCTACTTGTTAACTGTGTGACTTTGGGTAGGTCATTTAATTTCTCTGAATGTTGGTTTTCTCATTTGCAAAATGTGGGGGTTAGATTAGATGTCATTCTAAGGTCCCCTTCATCTTGAAAGCTATGATCCTACTGGCACAGTTAAATAAACCTCTTGCTCCTCTTGCCTGGCATTCAGCAACTATTTACGCTTTTGAGACTCAATCCAAGAAGTGGTATCCTAAATAATAACCAAGGAGTACTTGCTGGACCCACTCACTGTGGGACCAACAATCTTATAAGCTACAGGAGGGTGAAGAATTACATAGCGTTCTTGCTCTCATAGAGTTTATAGTCTAGCTGAAGAAAAACACTAACATTAATGAAAAGAATTGTGGATTTGGAGGCAAGAGACCTGGATGTGAACAGTATTTCCATTTTCTGCTACCTGTATAACCAGAGGCAAATCATTTGATGTCATCTGTAGAATACAGAACAGTTATCCTTTCCACATTGCTACTTTTCCCATCACGGGTTTGACATATTGCAGGTGGGCATAAGAAATTAAATGGGAATTTGGGGGGAGTTCTGTGAAAGCCAAAGATAACACTCAAAGGCCAGCGTACAACATAGAAAATGTTCAGAAACTCAGAAATACATAAATTATATGTATACTATTGTATAATATCAGCATATTTTATCTTTTAATACCATAATAATCCAGACTTCTTCCTGGCATGAATGGAGGGCCAAAAAATTTACTTGGATTTTCCAGATCATGAGAGTGCTGACCCCCTACCCCAGTGATGTGGAAGGGATAACTTTAGTCCTTTTTTCAATGTCCCTCCTAGCTCTAAATCCTATAGGACAATAAACAGCTAGGGAATAATAAAGTGCTAGTTCAGAAAGGGATCACATATTTAAACTTTGAAGACTTTAGAGGTCCTCTAGTCCAACCCCCTGATTTTACATAGGAGAAAACTGAGGCCAGAGTGGCTGAGCAAGGTCATACAGGTACTAAATGTCAGAGCTGGAATCTGAACCCAAATCAGAAGACTCCAAATCCAATATAGTTTCTACTACAAGACTAAAGAAGAGGGCTTGAATTAGGGAGTTGAAACTTGAGCTGGGCCTTGGAGTATGGGTAGAATCCGAATAGGCAGAAGGGTAAAGGGTGGAAAGGAAAGTAAGGGAATAATAGGAACACAGAGGCAAAAGCAGTGTGGTAAGTATAGAGGACGGACAAGAGAACTGCTTGACTGGAATGGATCACATCCATTGGAGAGAACTAAGAAATACCATTGGATAAGTAGGGCGGGCCAAATTATAGAAAATATAAAAAGTAGAACAGGCAAGTTTGATCTTAATCTAGCAGGTCAAGCTCCTACAACAGTTTGAAAATCATTTTAAAGGATTGCCCGGAATATTTCCAAATTCCCAGATTCCTTCTTCTCCTACCAATGAATGAGAATTCTCAGGAAGAAGTGAAACAAAGCTAGTACCTTTCTCAAAACAGTCTTTTAAAGAATTCCCACTTTGTTCAACAATGTGAAGCGTAAAGAGATACAAGTATCTCTCTTGTACCATGACCACCTATTGACCAATGACATTATCTGAAAGTGTGTGTGTGTGTGTGTGTCTGTGTGTGTGTTGCACTAGGTATGCTAAACAATGAATTAACAGCAGAATTGATCATATACATCATGCTAATTATGTTGAGAGGCAGGGAAATTGAATTTCATTCTTCTGCCTCAATACAGAACATATCCCAGGAGACCTAGCATTAATTTCCCTGGTCTTCTCACTTTTCTTATCTCAAATGACCAGATTTTAAGTGATATTTCTGCATCCAAAACTGAAAAAAGAAAGGGCTCACTTATTTGAGCTAAGAAGTAGAAACCAATCCACCTAAATGGAACAGAGAAAGCTTAGTAGGAAAAGGGGTGGTGCCACTGTAGAAACCTTTTGGGACTGCCCAGTTTGGCATATCAACACCTAAACACTAAAATGATAGAACAGTTGGCCAGCAGCACCCTCTCATGGAAGAAAACAAAAAATACAAACTAAAAAAATTATTTTTAAGTCAATGTCTATGATACAAGGGAAAGATAGGAAACTGGGGGGTGGGAGGGAATGGAGAAAAGAGGGGGAAAGCCTACCCTGAGGCAGATTATTTATCCAATTTTCCTTTGCTTTTGAACTTTTGCTGATCCGCCAGCCAAACCTTTTCTAGGCTAGTAGACAAAGAGGCCTACAGAGAGTGAGTCTACTATCTGACTTTGGAGATAATTGGGAAGAAACTCTCTACACCCAGAATTATTGGAAAAAAGGAGAAAACCCTAACTTTACCCACTTCACCGAGTTCTCCTACCCACCTCACAAGATGATTATGAGAAAGGCTTGCTGTGCAAGCCACGAACAGATATGAAAATGTGAGCTTTAAAGTTAAAGAAGCAACAGTGTATAATGGCTGGAGTGCTGGGAAATCCTGGGTTCAGATCCCAACTCTCACATGAGCCATGTGGCCCCAGGAAAGTCACAGACAGTATCATAGCGCCAGAGCTAAAAGGATCATCAGAGGTCACCTAATCCAATCCAATAATTTTATAGATGACATAACTAAAGCTAAGGGAGTTTAAGGTTATTTGACCAAGATCATACAAGAAGTAAGGATCAGGGGTGTGATTTTAACCTAGCCCCTCTGACTCCAGAGGCAGATAGATGGTGCAGTGCATAGAGTGCTGGACCTGGAGTCAGGAAGACTCATCTTCACGAGTTCAAATCCAGCCTCGGGCACTTACTAACTGTATGACCCTGGGCAAGTCACTTCACCCTATTTGCTGCAGTTTCCCTCAACTGTAAAATGAGAAGGAGAAGGAAATGGCAAACCACTCCACTATCTTTGCCAAGAAAACCCCTAATGGGGTCACAAAGAGTCTAACACCACTGAAAGTATTAAACAGCAACAGCCTCTGACTGCAGAAACAATGATCTTTCCAAAATACTCTACTACCAATGTCTACGTGCCTGTTTTCTTATCTATAAAATGAGAATGATAATGATGCCTATAACCTATCAAACAGGATAATTGTGAGGCTCAAATGAGGCAATACGTGTAGTAAAGAATCCCAGCAACGTTAGAGCAATATATAAATGTCCGGTGTTACAATATTACTGTTAGGATGAACTACTAGCAGAATGGGAAACCCAAATTGGTAAAGGTGGGAGGCTAAAGCAGAGGCAGTTCCGGTTCAGGGGCTCGGACCATAAATGGACTTCTGTTCCACCCTGAGTCCTTACTCCTCTGTGGCAGGCTGGGCTCTGACATCAAGAGACTATGTCACTGAACGCTGCTCCCAGAAACGGCTGGCATGATGAGTAGGCTGCACAGAGGTAGCAGAGAATGATTAGCTCATCCGTAATTATATGGGATTTACGATTAGGCAGCAAGTTTATTTTGGAACACTGCAATAACAAGACGTACATGAGGAGGTGGGAGGAGGGGGCGGAGTTCTTGTAGCTTGGCCTTTAGAAAATAATAGCTTGCTGTCTCCATGACAACCTGTTCCCTGGAGGTCAGAACTGCACCGTTTCCTACCACCATAAGAGATCTTGTTTTCAAAATATATATAATAGCGATAATAAAAAGTATAATTTTAAAAAATTCTTTATAAATCATATTTGGTGGTTGCAAGCTGAAGAACCTGTGGAACAAAGACTATTATTAACCACCATCTGCTAAAAGGAGCCTGGGTCGCAGCTGCTCCGTCTGTCCTTTAAGCCAGGCAGAGCTGCTCAGAATGCTAATGCTTGTTTACCAACTACAATGTGCTCCCGAAACAGAAGGATGTGTCCAGGCAAACAAGGTGTGAACGTCATTTCAGACTGGAAATAAACCGCTTCTCATCGTGCATGTTTTTTGGATAGAGCTCATGCAATTGGGGGTTGGGGGGGGGACAGAGGGTACACAGCCTTTCAAACAGCAGGCTACTCTGGTTAACCTGTTCTCTCCCAGGGAGCAGCCAGAGAGGCCAGAAACACGTAACCTGTCCCACAACAGGCACACCTTTGGGCTCTCCCTGACACTCACTTTCAGCAAGCACTATTTCACTAATAGTTCAGCACCAACCGTCCTAGATGTTGAATGGAACAGAATGAAATTGGCTTAAAGTGCTCTGTAAGGTTTTTCATGGGGATTCATTTTTAAAGGAAAGACATTTGATAAAACCCTCAGAGATCTTCAGTCTTTAAGATGTGTTACGGACATTGGAAGACTGTCCTAAATTCTGCACAGAGTATGGTTGAAGCATTTTGGGTAAGAAAGCACTGAGGTCACCAGATCATTTTCACAAGATCACAGATCTAGAGTTGGGGTTCTTAACCTGTTTTTGCACATCTTGGATCACTTTGGCAGTCTGGAAAAACCTATGGATCCTTTCTCAGAATAATGTTTTTAAAAATCATGAAACAAAACACATAGGATTACAAAGGAATTACAAAGGGTTTGTAAATTACAATTTGCATAAGATTACAAAGGAAGCTAATTATGTAGAAATATAGTTAGCAAAATATTTTTAAAAAGAAATTCATGGACCCCAGGTTAAGAACCTCTGCTCCAAAGCTGGAAAAGGACCTTACTGGTCATCTAGTTCAACCATTTTATTTTACAGATAAAGGAGCTGAGTCACAGAGAGGTTACAAGAACTGCTGAAGGTCACTCAAGTATTAAGTAGCAGAGTCTAGATTTGAACTCAGGCCCTGTGACTTTAAGATCAACCCTCTCCATACTTACCTAAGCTCTTAGAGTCTCAGTTTCTAAATCTGAGAAAAGGGGATAGTGGTGCTTGAACTACATAGCTTGCAGGGTTGCAGTCTGCTTTGTAAACCATGAAGGTCTGCATAAATGTGAGTTATTACTCAGTATTACTGACACCTTTTGCATTTCCTTCTGATCATCAGTCAAATAGCAGAATCAACATAGGCCCAGTTAATGTAACTAAAACCTTGCATATCAGAACAATTCTAGCATTGAATATCATTGGAGACCTCAGGGCAATTGTTCAATGATGGCAGGTTACTTCTCTATCAACCCTAGGTTCATTTTTCTTCCAGAGTCCAATATTTTAAGTTTCTATTACAAAACTAGAGGCTTGTTTAGGTCCCCAGACTTAATACAGAACTCATAAGAATGCTAAGGAAGGCGTGCCTCTCTAACAATCCCAAGTGTGTTTTTCTCCCAAGGGGAGCCCAAATGTTTAGGCTATAAAGGTCCTTGGAATGAAGGTAGGATTCACTGGCAAGGTGAAGAGAACTGTCTCAACTATTTATGGGCTACTGTGAGTCTTTTGCATTTTCTGTAGGGTGAAAATTTTTAAAAGCTGTCCTACATTCAATATACATTGTAACCTTGAGTGTCCGCACAGAACTGGAGTCCATTTACTCAAATCTGGGGAGACCTAGACATGAGCTATATTCTGAGGTTTGCAGAGGAAACTCTGGGGGAAAGCAAAATGGGACAATGTGATATTATATTTATTTAATTCAGCCTCTATAGACCTTCAGCTTAGTGTTTTGGGTCTCAGGTAGTATATACTAAGCCCCAAGCTCCCCCTTTACATTGTCTACATACATGTTAGAGAGGCATGCCTTCTTTAGCATTCTTATGAGTTCTGTTCCTTTTCTATTGCATCATTTCAGAAGTTCTCACTTGTCCTAGGAAACATGGTGGTCCTTTCCAAGAAATTCCTGCCTTTCCATAGAAAAGTGAATTTATGGAGTAATACACTTGGCTTAGCCAGACATTGATGGTACAAGATAATTTCTGTTTGATAGTGCTTAGAGCTGAACTATGTAGATATTTCCCAACCCAGAGAGAGATTCATTTCTAGTTGGATGTTCTTTAGACGCAATAGAAACTGACCAATAGAGGCTGACCTTCAGAAGGACGTGCTCACCATGAAAGCTATGGCATGGACCTATGCAAAGGATATGTACAGACTGACTTCTTAGAGTTCTTAGCTGAAAATAGAGCTGGAGACTGAAAATGAAGCCTCTGTTAAATGCATCAGGTCTGGCTGCCCTAATTCTACCCAAGATCAAGAAGAATGTGCATGTAGGGAAAGTGGCTCTTTTATTACTCAATCAACAAACATACACGTCTGTCCACCTGAAATAACTCCTCTAGTGCCAAATTGACTTTCCTTCTCACAGTCGTGAAAAGAGAGTAAGGAATAAAATAAAAATCTGGAAAGTTCAAAAGATAACACATTGCATTTACACAGTGCCAACCAATAGTCACTTTAGCTAGTGTCTCCTCTGTTCTCCCTTCATCATTAGGCTATGCCAGTACATCCCAGGAAATTCAGAGTTCTCTTTATTATTCAAGTTCTCACAAAAATCTACTTCTCCACCTCTAAAAAACAACAAATTGCTTGTCTTTTTCTAGCTGATTTTTCTCTGACTTGCTGTCTGATTTCACCTAGACCTGGGAATAGCATAGGTATCCGTTAGCATAGCTTTATTGGTGATATGATTGTGTTAAAATATTTAATGCATCTTCTTATAGTTGGAGTAGTCAATATTAGGAAAAGGATAAAAGTGTATTGCTGAGGAGTTTTTAGGCACAGAAAAATTATTCTCAGATTTTCCAAGGACTGCTTAGTCATATGTGGTTGGCATCTCTACTACCTTAGGATGCCAGTCTTTAAATTGGCCTTCATTTGTGATCTTTCTATATTTTTTCTTTAGTTAATAGGAGACAGTTAACCAAAGTTTTCTTTTAATTAATTTTTTTTCAACCAACAGAGAAAACTAACCAAAGCTGACAATGGGTTGTATGTTTCACAAGTGAACTTTGTGTCTTTGTCAGCACAAAATGAAATGGAGAAGTGGGAATGGTAGGGGATATACAATGTAAGACCCAACATTCATATTTCAACCCAAATATGGTTTAGTAAAGAAATCCGAGGGAGTTGTCTGGGTATGAGAGAGGTTAAGAGTTATCTGGGGTCACACAGCTAGTCTGCGTCAGAAGTGGGATTTAAAACCAAGTTTTCCTGACTTCAAGTATAACAGCCTGCTCACTATGCAATGCTGCCCCTAAAATGTCAGAATGACATTTAAAACAAAATAGCAATTCCTTATTGCATGCCCTAAACCTTGTCCACTTTCCTTAAACCTCCAAATCCATTTCACACCTTTACCCCCTACTTTACTGAGATGATCTTGCCCATTCAATCTAAATCCTTTTAATGCTTTTCCTCCACACTTCAAAATTTTTCTCACTCAAGCAGTAGTGATACAGTTGTTGTTTATCCTTCATTCTCAAGGAGGACCATGACATCAGGAAGGTGATGCCATGGCTTGCAAGTGAATTGGATTTAAGTGAGGGAGGGCTATGCAAAGTCACCAGCCTCAATTTAACCTTCAGAACCAACTGGGTTCAGTAGTAAGATATCGATCAGGATGACTGAAGATGGCCCCTGGTAATACAGTAGGAAAAAATGCAAGGGGCAGAGGACCTGGGTTTGAATGCTGGCTTTGTCATTTACTACTTGTGTGACTTTGATTAAGTCACTTGACATTCATGGGCCTCATTTTCTTCTCTGTGATATGAAACGTGTGGACTAGATGACCTCTAAGCTCCCTTCCACCTCTAAATCTATGTTCTCCTGCATCAGAGGAAGACAACCCTACCCCTTAATAATAGCTACATATCACAAAGTACTTTATATACATTAACTTCTTTGAGCCTCACAACAATCCCACAAGGTCAGTACTACAATTTGTTATTATCCCCATTTTGCAGATGAGAAAATTAAGATCCAAAGAGGTTGAATGACTAGACCATGGTCACATAGCTCTTAAGAATCAGTCTTCTTGACTCTGAGTCCAGCATTCTATCCCATATGCTATATTTCCTTTTCAAGGCTAACTCCTCCACACATGCCCTTTGATCTAACCTCTTCTCACATCTTGCTTGAGCTTTAATCCATCAGTCATCCCCTTTCTCTCTTGAATCTTTGATTCTCACATTCCACCACCTTTTTGCTCCCCAGCTACAAGTTTACTCAGTTCTACACCTTCCTTGACCCATCAGTATCATTTGCCACTGCTAATCGCCTCTTTCTTTTTGATGGTCCCTTTCCACTTGTTACCATGCCATTGCATTCTCGGTATTGTCTTTCCAAATGTCTAGTCATTCTTTTTTTGCATCTCCCTTGTCTCTCACCTCCTATATATGTATGTTGCCCAAGTTGGTCCTGGACATCCTTCTCTTCTTCCTCTATTCTCTTTCCCTTAAAGATCTCATCAATTCATAATTCCAACTATCATCCATGGAGATATGATCCATACCCTCAATTTTATCCTACACCCTGAGCTTCTGTTCTACATTTTTAGACCCAAATTCTACCCAGATGTACTCCTGATACCCAAAGTCCAAATTATTTAAAACCAAATTCATGATTTTCCTGAAAAGTCTACCTCCCTACTCAACTACCTATTTCTGTTAATGGCACCACCATTCTAGTTTCCCAAACTAGAGCAGACAAAACTTGGGGCATGGGGTGCAGAAAATGACAACTATGTTCAAATATCAGAAGGACTGTCACATGGGAGAGGGCTTAGACTTGGGGCCCAAAGGGAAAAACTTGGAGCACTTTCTAGAAGTATATTTAAGCTTGCCTTCACCTCTTAAATATTAGAACTCTGCAGAAGTGAATGGACTGGCTGGAGAAATAGTGGGCTCCCTTTCCTGGAGGTCTTCAAGAAAAGGTGGTGTAACTTCTTCAGGCATATTACAGGGAAAATTCTTGTTCAGATACATACTAGACTAAGAAATGACCTCTGACGTACCTTCCAACCATTAGATCCTACAATATTACCTATCAATTATACATTCATGTTAGTATAGTTCAGTCATTTCAGTCATGTCTGAATCTTTGTAACTACCTTTGGGGTTTTTTTTGATAAAGATACCGGTTTGCCATTTCCTTCTCCAGCTCTCTCTCTCTCTCTCTCTCTCTCTCTCTCTCTCTCTCTCTCCCCCATCTCTCTCATTTTTAATTCTTTCCTCTCTACTGTAGAGCCCTTCTTTTCAGCCTAAAAATATATGCAAGTTTCTCCTATCCTATTCCATCTCATTAAAAAAAACACTTTCCTAATTGAAGTTTGGCAGAAAATAAAAGTTTAGACCAGCATGAGTTGGGGAGGTATGGAGGATGGAGACAACTCTAACAGTTAAATTCTCAGGGGGCATTTACAGCATAGAAATCAGCAATCCTCCAAATCAGGCTTGATTTATTGTTTTGTTGATTGTCTAGATTTATTAAAGTGTTAATAATTCAGATTACACTACAAAGTGTGTCTGCATATATTTTCCCAAAGAGCCCAATTGTTAAATGTTTCCCAGCATTTCCTTGTATTTCTCTACAAAAATTGCTTAAGCTTAGGAAGACTATAGCAGAAGGCACAAGGAATGAAGTAATCACCAGATTGAAGACCTGGTGACTGTAGGCTAACAATGACAACAATGATAATAACTAGCTTTTACACAGCACTTTAAGGTTTGCAAAATGCTTTATATCCATCATCTCATTTGAGCCATTCCTGTGCCAGCATCTGATACCAGCCCTGCTCTCAACAATCTGCTCAAACAATTGTCCTTGTTCTCTTTTTCCTTTCACAGTGAAATTTCTGGAAAAGGCAGTCTATACCTTTACATTTCACCCACCAGCTACTCCTATTCCCCTGGCAATCTGGCTTCTATACCTATTTCTCCTCCACAACGATTTTCTCCAGTCACTGAAAGACTTCTCTCAATCATCCTTTTTGAATATTCTGACCATTCCCTCTTTCTTGACACTCTTTTCTAGGATGTGAAAATTCTAGAATTTTCCTTTGCAGATTCAGCATCTTCCTCATACCTCATTGGGCATTTCCTCAGTTAAACTGAGACCTGAGAAAGATCTGATTAAGGCCAAAGTCTCCCACTGCATCCAGGGCCATCTCCAGTCATCTTGATCTATATCTTGCCACTGGACCCAGATGGCTCTGGAGGAGAGACTGAGGCTGGTGACTTTACACATCCCTCCCATACTTAAATCCAATTCACTTGCATGTCATGGCATGGCCTCCTGATGTCATGGTCCTCTTCGAGAACGGAGGACGAACAACAACAACAAGAAGAAGCTGTCCCCAAAGACTTTGTTCTCAGTTCTCTTCTCTTTCTCTACCTTCTATACCTTGATGAACTCATCTACTACCAAAGTTTCAATTACTGTTGTTGTTCAGTCATTTCACTCATGACTGACTCTTTGTGACCCCATTTGAGGTTTTCTTGGCAAGAGTGGTTTGCCATTTCCTTCTCCAGCTCATTTTATAGATGAGGAAATTGAGGCCAACAGAGTTATGTGACTTGCCTAAGATCATACAGCTAATAAGTGTCTGAGGTAGAATTTGAATTCTGGTCTTCCTGACTTCAGGTCCAGCACTCTATCCACTGTGTCACCTAGCTGACCCCATAATTCAATTACTATCTCTATGTAAATGAGTGCCTGATATTTATTTCCATGTCAGATCTCTCTACTGAGCTGACAGTTTTGACTAAGTAAAGCATATCTCCACTTGGATGATCTAATTAAATGTGTTTAAACTGAACATGTTCAAAATTGTACTCATTCCTCCCTCCCCCCCCCAAAAAAAATTTGCCCTTCTTTTCAACTTCCTTCTGTCTTTGGGCAGTACTATAACCTTCAAAATTTCCCAGGTATCTAACATCAGAGCTATTTTTTTTTACTTCTGTTTCTCTGAAACAGAACACCTAATCAGTGACCAAGTCTTCAAGATTCCCTAACTCCAGAATATCTCTCACATGTACTCTCTCATTTCTATTCACACAAACAAGAGCCCAGTTCAGGTAGCTATCACCTTTCTCCTGGACCGTTACAATAGCTTCCTATATACTGTCTTTCACCAATCTCTCCTTTCTCTAAATCATCCTTCATACAGTTGTCAAGACAATCTTGCCAGGTCTGATGACATCACTTCCCTGATTAAAAACTTAAGTGGTTCTCCATTGCCTATGGGATAAAATACAGAGTACTTATTCTGGCAGGCTGCACAGTAGATAGGGGGTGAGGCTTGAAGTCGGGAATACCTGAATTCAAATCTGGCCTCAGACACTTCCTAACTGTGTGATCCTGGGCAAGTTACATAACCCTGTTTGCCTCAGTTTCTTCATTTGTAAAATGAGCTGGAGAAGGGAATGGCAAACCACTCCAGTATCTTTGCCAAGAAAACCCTAAATGGGATCACAAAGAGTCAGATATAATTGAAAACGACTGAACAATAATAATAACAATTAAATACCTAGACAAGAAAGAGCAACCTTTCTCAAAGAATCTGTCTCTTGTTATACTGCCTAGGTATGTGTATCTCTCAGGACTAAAAAAATATCCCTGGTGGAAATACAATGGATTCCCAGATCACGTTTTCTTCCCAGTCATCAAGAAAGCCATGACTCATGAATTACTGATGAAGATAAAACTATAACCTTGGACCCGAAAACTTAGCTCTGTCTTTCCAGTTCTGATGAACTGCATTAAAATGACTACTTGAGATCAGAATAGCCAGGATTATTTTGAAATTACTCCTCACTTTCATTGCACACTTATAACTTCACCCCTTGTCATTTACCTTTAACAATTCTTGAAAATGCTAAAAATTGATTAAACACATCAATTCAGCAATATAACACATTCATGATTAAGTCCAATTTTATAGCTATTACTGAAAACATTGTCATCCTCCCCATTAGAAATACCTATGACTTTCTTCTGTGTAAGGATCACATAGCACTCAAGAATTTATAGAACATTATAACTAGGAGAGTAGGCAGCTAGGTGGTGCAGTGGATAGAGTGCTGGGCCTGGAGTCAGGAAGACTCATCTTTGTGAGCTCAAATCTGGCCTCAACATTTACTATCTGTGTGATCCTGGGCAAGTCATTTAACCCTGTTTGCCTCCGTTCCTCATCTCTAAAATGAGCTAGAAAAAGAAATGGCAGACCATTCTGGTATCTTTGCCAAGAAAACCCTAAATGGCATCACGAAGAGTTGGATATGACTGACTGAACAACAACATAGCTAGAAGGAACCTTAGAAATCATCTAGTTTAACACCTTCATCTTACACATGAATAAACTGAAGCCCTTGGAATTGAATCAACTGCCCATCATCACATTGCTAATTATTGGCAAGGCCAGAATTAGAACACAGGCCTTGTGAATCCTATGAATTGGTCAAAATCATCTTGTATTTACTTTGTACATATATTATGTATGGACTTATATATATGCATACATACATATGTGTGTATAAGTTACAACCTTCCCTCTTCCAATGGAATGTAAGCTCATTGAGAGCAGGAACTACTTCATTTTTGTCTTTGTATTTCCAATATTTAATACCATGCTTGCCATAAAGTAGGGGCTTAAAAAATACATCATTTGACTGATTTCCACTCCAGCATGCTTGGTCCTCATTATCTCTTACATAGGTCCCATTTTATCCCTCTAAACATTAAGAACCTAAACAGTGCATTTATGAATTTAAAAAAACAGAAAACTACCAAACATTCATAGGTAACTCTGGAGTATGTCCTTGAGCTCCATGAAGGCAGAGACTGTGTGTTTTCCTACCTTTGTATCAATAGCATTTAGCAATGTGCCTTGTACAAGTTGGTACATAAGTGATGAATGGAAATGCTAGAGTACAGTCCTATTACTTACACCAGTGATCCTCACTCCTATTATATCTCCAGTTATATTAAGGGTTATGAAAAACTTCTCCAAAAGTTCTCAAAACAAAACTACACTTGAGACATGGTAATTTTTCTATTGCAAATAAGATTAATTATAACTAATTATCTTTATTTTTATTTTTATATTTATGTATTATATTTATAGTTAATTATAATTCATTCAAAATAAGATTAATTATAGTAGTTGAAATTTTCATGGAATTTAAAAGTCTTAAAAGCACTCCACTCTACAATTCTGTGAAGTAGGTACCATAGGTATTATTAACCCCATTTTATAGATCAGATTTGTATGTAAAATGCAAAGCAGCACTTGTAAAATGACACATTATAAAATCTACCAAAACCAGGGCTTTCTAACTACAAAAGAAAAAAAAATTTAGAAATCAGTGCTCTACATAAATCTTAGCATTTCTGCCTTCAGGCTGTTCAGAGCATTTAAAAAAAGTAATCTCAGCAGCCCCAGATCCTTTAGGTCCCTTTCTCTATGAAGCAGTGTTGGAAGAGCATGGATGGATTCTCTTTTAGGTCAAGGTATTGTGGAAGTACCTACTATGCCTAGTGGGGATTATCTCATCCAGCTAGCATATTCCACGAAGCCTCAGATTCGTTTCTGTGCCCTAAGCACAGGTAAATAAGATTCAGAAAAAGAAGTGCCCTCTTAGAAGCAAGAATTCAAAGCGCAAAAAATATGATTTTGGCTGAGATTTTGTCTGGAGAATTTGTGCTGCATCATTGTTGTTTGTCCAGTTCAGAAGATAAATGATTCTGCTTCAAACTCACTTCCTGGGGATGTTTTAAATATTTTTTTAAAAATCAGAATATTTTTGATTCACAGTCATATATTATTATTATCATCATCATCATTATTATTATTATTATTACCACCTAATTCATCCAAAGGTCAGACTTCCAACCATCATTCAGAACATAGTGGAGGGGGAGTTAGGTGGTGCAGTGGATAGAGCACCGGCCCTGGATTCAGAAGGACCTGAGGTCAAATCCAGCCTCAGACCAAACACTTGACACTTACTAGCTGTGTGACCCTGGGCAGTCACTTAACCCCAATTGCCTAAAAAGAAAAAAAAACTGGAAAAAAAAGAACATAGTGGAGAACCCAAAGGTAAGCATAAATGGCCTGGAAGTCCCTAAAGTCACCATCATAAAATCTATGCTCTAATGACCTATGCCCTTAATTTTCAGGAGGGTCCCTGCAGCTCTCACTTGGAACCTATTGACTCATCTCACAAACGATTCTAGCTGTAAAGTCCTATTATTACATCAATAATCCAAATAACCTCCTTCTCATCAATGATAATAAGACCTCCAATGAAAAGCAACACAGAGATGGTGCAATTTTCAAATACTGTGGGAAAACATGTTCTACCTTGCCAAGGGGGCACAAAGGTGTCATTCCAGCCCCAGTGGTTAGTTCCATTTTAGGATGGATGAGTCAATTATACTCCCTGCTTTGAAGAGGAATATACTTATCTGTATTCCTTAGCTCAATTGCTCTCAAACATTTTACAGTTGCCAGGACCATTCATTTTAAATTGATATAACCCTTTAAGTAAAGTCTTTCACAATGATTTTTCAGTGCCTGCAACTAATGGTTGGTACTGAATAACATAAGGTTGACTCAAAAATCTTACATAAAATATCAATTTTATTCACAATCTAATACCACCGTAAACAACTTGTTTAGTGTGACTAACATCAGCCAGTCAGTCAATAAATATTAAGTGCCTACCATGTGCCAGGCACTGCTCTACAAAAAGAGACGAAAGATATTCCCTTCCCATAGGGAGGGCATGATTTAATGGAGAAGACAACAAGCAAACAAATACATACAAAGAAGATGCATACATGATAAATAAGAATTAAAAGAGGGAGGGCATTAGAGTTAAGAATGGTTGGGAAAAGCTTCCTGTAAAAGATGGGATTTTGTGTCATTCAGTTGTTTTAGATATGTCCAACTCTCTGTGACCTCATGTGAGATTTTCTTGGCAAAGATAACTGGAGAGGTTTGCCATTTCCTTTGCTAGAGAAAGGGTATTCCAGACATGGGGGACAACCATCTAGGCATCTAGGCAGAAAGGCCCAGAGCCAAGAGATGGAGTATCTTGTTCATGAAACAGTAAGGAGGTCAGTATCACTGGACAGTAAAGTATGTGGAGGGGGAATAGCAGTGTAAGGTAGAAGAAGACTGGAAAGATATACAGGATTTGAGTTATAAAGGGTTTTGAATGTCAAATAGAGAATTTTTATCTGATTTGCAACGATGCTAACAATAAGCTTATAATAATTGTGAAAAATGTTGAATTCCTTAGTTCATCTTGTTAAGATGTTTCCCAGCCTTCAGCCTACAAACTTCATTTCCCTCCCTCACCAAAAAATTTAATTTTTCTTACAAAAACAATATTTGGAAGATTATTTCAGTTTATCTTTTTTATTATAAATTGAAGAATTGTTTTCAATTTCACTGTGTTGTTTTATGGAGGAGGGGCAAAGCTTTGCTGCTGAAATAACAGAATTATTTTTAAACATTGGAAACATCATAAAATCACAAAATCTCAGAGCTGGAAGGGATCCCAGAGGCCAGCTAGCCCAATCCATACCTCTCCTGAGAATCCCTTCTAAGCATACCCAGTATGTGGTCATCTGGCTTTTGCATGAAGACCTCTGTTGAAAGAGAATCCATTACTTTTCTAGGCAGTCCATTTAAGTTTGAGACAACTGTAACTGTTACGAGATTTATTTTTACATTAAGCTTATATCTGCTTCTTCATCACTTTCACCCAATGCTCCCAGTTTCA
The DNA here is from genome assembly GCF_900497805.2 of Vombatus ursinus. Classification (NCBI taxonomy): domain Eukaryota; kingdom Metazoa; phylum Chordata; class Mammalia; order Diprotodontia; family Vombatidae; genus Vombatus; species Vombatus ursinus. Next base: position 970,518 of record NW_020954610.1, on the reverse strand, counting down.
CCCACGAGGGCCAAGCAAAAAAAAAAAAATACTTAAATATGGTTATGTATGCCCTAAGTGCTTTCTTTTCTAGGACCAACATCTCCAATTCCTTTAAATGATCTTTATATGGCATGATCTCAAAGTCTTCAACCATCCTGATTTCTTTATCTAAATAGCCCTCTTCTCCAATCTACAGTTTAAGCAGAAAATCATACAGATTTGGTCAGCAGATCTATGAGCACATGACACCTTACTATATATGCTTTTATTAATGACTTGTCCAAGGTGATACAGCCAGTGATACAGCGATAGAGCAAAGAAAACAGATTTCCCAATGGCAAGAGCAACTTGATGCCCCCCCTAACACTTGGACCCCCAGAAAAACTCTCATAGTCTTGAATCTCATCTCACCAAGTGTCAGTGATACATATTAGATCAAATTTTCATCCTTGAATTAGAATCTCTAGTTCACCCTGTTTATTACCCATGCCTTGCACATTTATATATAGACATCTGAGATCAGAGATTTTATTACTGGTTCTATTTCTAGATAATTTCACCTGAGAATGACCAGCCGTCTTTTGTACTATTCCTTTTCCAATGTTTTATCTGCCTCTTACTGTGACATCAGGCTTGGCAGACCTGTGTGAGCAATTTCTACCATGATCTTCCCTTTAAAACTCTCTTGATGAGATTTCAAGACTCAAGTATTTTTTTTTAATTGGCCCTTATGAGATATACTCCATCCCTATCATTTCTCTGTTTTAAATTTTGGTCTAGAAACTTAATTCATATTTGCACAGGCAGCTTTTCACTTCCCAAATGATCTTTCACTTCCAAATCACCACTTTCAATCAGCAGTAATGATAATATCCCTTATGCCTCAAAGATCTTCAGTTTCTTGACCAAAACTTCATAATCCTTAGAAATGCTTACTTACTACCTCTAGGTTCCTTCTGGTGGTATCATTTGTCCCCACATGAATCACCAGGAGTACATAGTCATTTTCATATCTGTCAGGTCTTGGAGGGCTTTATGTGACTATATGTGTGTATACATGCATATACATACATACATGCATATATATACATACATACATATACACACATATGTATATGTGTGTCTGAGAAAGACAACAATAAGAGGTCTGCTGTCTTTCTGGGCAGTAACAAGTAGCTTTTTTGATACTTGTCAAGATGGAGTCACCAACTACTACCATTTTTCTCTATTTCCTCTGACCATTATGGATGATCTTGTACCTGAAAGCAATTGTTGATCCACAGCAACATTTTTTCCTGATTAAAGGGGCCATCCCCTGACTCACTTCTTAAAGAAGCCTATTCACTGAATGGGCCTTGCCTCACTCAAAGTGAGAACCTGAAAAGACCTTAGCTTAAAATAGCCAAGGTCTCCCACTGCATCCTGGGCCATCTCCAGTCATCCTGATAGACATCTGGCCACTTGACCCAGATGGCTCTGGAGAAGAAAGTGAGGCTTGTGACTTTGCACAGCTCTGCCTCTGACAAAAGGTGATCCACTGGAGAAGGAAATGGCAAACCACTCCAGTATTTTTACCAAGAAAACCCTATGAACAGTGTTAGGACAGACTTTGGAAGACAGTGGAGAACAGAAGGGCCTAAAGTGCCATGGTTAATGGGGTCATGATGAACTGGACACAACTAAACAACTCAACAACTATGAGTGAATACATAAAGAGTAGAGGATAATTCCCAAACAGAAATTCAGTTATCTAATTAAATCTACTCATAGAATTTCATTTGCCACTAGTTTTCAGATACTTCTCTGGATTTCCCTGGCTACCTAGATCTCTGTCCCATCCATCAGTGGGGCTGAAAGTGGGAGGGGAGAGAGGGATGAGGCTTAATTTATTAAGGTGACAAGATATACAAGACATAAGTACAGAAAAGCCAACATAATACAATTATCTAATTAAAACTACTCACCCTTTTTCACCTTGCTGCTGATCTGCAAAGACCTTTTCTATAGTTCTCTCACTGCTAGGTTCTCTGTTTCTTGGAGTAGGAGAATATATTTAATAGACAGAAATATACATAAATGCAGAAGACCAAAAGGAACAAGAAGAAATCCAATTATCTGACACCCATGCACCTTGTTTCACTTTGAAACTCTTCTCCATCAATCCATCTTTAATTCCCTGGCCACTAGAATCTCCTTAGTGAAGGACTTTGTCACATCCCAATATTGGGTTGAAAGAGCTAAGGGATTAAAGTCCAGCAGCCATGATAGCCAGGCCAGGAATGGGGCAGTTCTCATCTAAGTGTTCTAATGGTTGATGTGATCCAGAAACTGGGGAAAGGGCCAGAATACCAAAGACCAAACAATATGGAAGGGAAAGGAAGGAAGGAAGGAAGAAAGGAAGGAAGGAAGGAAGGGAGGAAGAAATCAGTTAGGGACCAACCATGTCTTATTTCTCTACCACCCTAAGCATTTGTCACCATGCTTTGCATCTTTTCTTTTTAATGCAGAACTGTGATTTCACCAGTGTAAGAAACTTCCAATAAGGAAATTTCCTTTTCCAATGCAGATCTTCTACTCTACTGTTTATAATCTTTGCCTGGAGTTATTGAGAGGTAAAATGAATTATCCAGGGTCACAAAGACAATATTTTTAAAAAGCAACACTTGACATTGGTTCCTCCTGATTCCCATGTCAGCTCTCTATGCACTCCGCCATGTTGCCTCTTTGCACACAGTGTTGTTTAGTCATTTCAGTCCTGTCTGACTCTTCTTGACCTCATTTGGGGTTTTCTTGGCAAAGATACTGGAGTGATTTGCCATTTCCTTCTCCAGCTCATTTTACAGATGAGGAAACAGAGGCAAACAGGGTTAAGTGATTTGTCCAGAGTCACAAACAGCTAGTAAGAATTGAACTCAGGTCTTCCCAACTCCAGGTCCAGTGTTCTACCCATTGCATATGGTAGGCCCTTAATAAATGATTGTTGAATGAATGTTCTTGCCCTATAAGTTGAAATCACTGTGATATAAACCAGAACTTCCAAAAACCTAATGACATTTGAGCATCCTTAAAATATCTAGTACAAACTGCTCCCATTCAGTAGAACATTTAAAAAGAGTTAACCTCAATCTGCCATCTGCATGGCAGGTATAACAAAGGTGTGTCTTTGTTCCATCTTTTCTTTTCAGAGTTGAGACTTTCTTTAACGACAGCTGCTCAGAGCTCCAGCTCAAGTTAAAAGATTTGAATAAGAAGGAACCCTTGCCCATTGTCCCAACTTCATATACTACCCCACCTCCACCACCCACTGTCTCTTTTTCCAACCCTAATTGTCCCTGGGGATTGACTCTCACAAATCTTCAGAAAAAAAAAATATATATATAGATATACATTTCACAATTTCCAGGTCTAATGCCTTCCTCCTTCTTTTCTCTTGTCTAGACAGCATAGGTGTAGTAACTTGAACCAGCAAGTCTATGATTTGGCTATGTTTAACAGTTCAATCCCCTTACAATACTTAAGCAGCTTTATATCCTGCTTCTCTGGATTACTTTCTAAAACCTATAATCTCTAGATGGATTAAAGGATTCATCTTCAGCAAATCCTTTTTCTTGCCATCAGTCTTTTCTAACATTCCTAAAGAAAATGTTTAAGAAAAAAAAATCGAAGTCCATTCAAATGAAAATGAGGGGAACATCCCAAAGTCAGCTAGTACCTTACAGTTTCACATTTGGGTTCATCAAGTGTGGGACTGGGAGCCAGGAAGAGTCTACGAAGCTATTAATAGGTATAGCTGTCAATCAGATTCTTTCAAATGAGAGATAGAGCGCCACCATACTGTGCCAAGCAGCAGAAACACTAAGAAAATTTAAAGGATTCTGGATAATTTAGCCTAGAAAATAGAAGGTAGGGGCAAAACTTGACCACTTTCAAATATCAAATGGCCATTATAGGAAGGATACTGAGTCACTATTCTTCATTTTCAATGGAATTATGTTTAAATGATAGTAAAATAGAGTTTAATTAAACACAATTAAAAATGTAAAGAAGATTTTTTAACTGTTTAGATGACTAAGCATTGAGACTAGTGGCCACAAAAGGCTGTGGAATCTCTACTCTGATAAAAGTGCTGTCCTGGAGCCAGGACTGGACAATTAATGGCCTCTTAGAACCATTCCCTAATAGATAAGTAGTCAAAGATCAAAGGTTATAAGCAAATCGTCTTTAGAAGAAAAAATGCAATTTGCCAACAACCACTTGAAACGTTCCAAGTCATTAACAATAAAAGAAATGCAAAGAAAAAGAACTATTTCACCTCACCCAGCAAATTGTCCAGGATAATAAAAAATAGAAACTGTCAATATTGAAGGGAATTTGGGAAGACAAGCATATTAATACATTGTTAGTGGAGTTGTGAATTGGTCTGATTATTTTGGGAAACAACCTGAAACTTTATTTATAAAAAGCCATTAAACTGTCAATATTCTCTAATTCAGTGACCCCTACTACTGGGTATATACTCCACCAAAAAAAAAATCAGTCACATAAAAGCCAGTTAGTAGAAGCACTTTTATAGTACAAAAATCAGAAACAAAATTGTTATGCATTCTTTGGGGCTGGTTATCATGAGTTACTGTGACCCAAAAAATGTAGCAGGTAAAGAAAGTGATACATGACTGTAGATAATAGGGACTAGACTTATGATTTCATTGGCATAAGGAATTCCCAGATGAGAAAACTCTCTGCCAATGCAGGTTCTTCTTTGTGACTTGTAATCTTAGAGAGTTTCCTAGAGCACTGAAAGGTCTAAGGGTGCTAAGGGTGCCATAGTCACTATGTGTCAAAGTCAGGACTGCAACTCTGAATTCAAGACCAGTACTCTATCAGTGGTATCAAACTCAAACAGAAAAGATTCCCATGGGCTATATATTGAATTAGAAAGCCACAAATTAACATTATTTGTGTGGCACTTTTATTTATTTTGTTAAACATTTCCCATTTACATTGTAATCTAGTTTTGAAGCACTCTGAAGTTTTGCTCCCCCTCTTACTCTGCCCGCCTCTGTACCACACCATGCTGCCTCTTTAATATTATTGCAGCATAAGAAACAAAGAAATGTAGAGAAAAACTGGGAAAACTCGTATGAACTGATGCAAAATAAAGTGAGCTGAACCAGGAGATCCATATAGGCAATGAGCACAATACTGTAATAAAAGCTAGCATTTACAGAATAATAGCTAGTAATTATATAGTGCATTAAGGTTTGCAAAGAGCTTTACAAATATTACCTTGTTTTATCCTCACAACAACCCTGGAAGGTAGATGTTGTTGTTGTTGAGCTGTTTTTCAGTCATGTTCAACTCTTTATGACCCCCTTTGGGACTTTCTTGGCAAAAATACTATTTCCTTCTCCAGCTCATTTTACAGATGAGGAAATTGAGGCAAACAGGCATTAAGTGACTTGTCCAGGATCATCCAGCCAGTTAAGTGTCTGAAGCCAGATTTGAACTCTGGTATTGCTGACACAAGGTCCAGCATTCTACAGCTGCCTATGTAATATAAAGAAACATGAAGAAAACAACCCTGAAAGTCAGTCAAGCTCAGATTAATTTGAATGACCAATCTTTGTTCTGGACAGGATATGATGAAACACACTTCCCTCTTTCTATGGATAAGTATGAAACTCCAGGTATAGAATGTTACATATGCAATCAGATACAGTTGCCTTGGTTGGTTTTGCTTAGCTATTTTGTTGTTGTGGTGGTGGTGGTGGTGGTGGTGGTGGTGGTTGTTAAAAAGGAGGATTCATTAGGCAGAAGAGGGGTAGTATGACAGGAAATGACTGTGATGTAAAAAAAATAATAAAAGCATCTATAAAACTTAATAAATCCATCAATCTAACTTGGAAAAATTAGCCTCTTTGGATCAAATACAGCCCCCAAACTCTAAGCTTCTGTGATCTCAGCTCAGATTTGATTTGGCAAACAAGTAAGGAGACATTTATCCAGCTAGGTGACACAGTCGATAGACCACCAGGCCTGGAGTCAGAAAGACTTGAATTCAAATCCGGATTTAGACACTTACTAGCTGTGTGACCCTGGGCAAGTCACTTAACCCTGTTGACCTTGGTTTCCTCATCTGTAAAATGAGCTAGAGAGAGAAATGGCAAATCACTCCAGTATCTTTGCCAAGAAAACCCCAAAAAGGGTCACCAAGAGACAGACATGAGTGAAAAATGACTAAACAACCACAGTAAAAGGAGAAATTGCTCCCAGTGATGCTTCTTATATAAGAGAGTTACAAAAGCAGATTTCTTAGGTCACCTCTCTCCCTTTTTTTTAGCTCATTCTAGTGAGAATCTAGTCACATAAATTATGGAATAACGGAACTTTGAGTTCCTTCTTGTAAAGTATCTTAGGTCATTTTTCCCCTTCTTTTGGCCTCTGGGTATCAAATATGTCTTTTGAATTTCTCATTTCTTTAGCATAAATAACTCCCTCTGTTAACCCATATTACAGCTCCATGCCTGGGTAGATGGTCATTCATGCATCAATGTGACCAAAACTGTAACAGGTTTTTGTTTTTGTTTTTTTGTTTTTTTGTTTGTTTTGGTTCAGCACTTTCCTTTTGAGCACTTTTAAAAAAAAATAGATCTTTTGTATCAAGATGACTTGTTTGTATTCTTGCAAATACGGGCCATAGTTCTATCTCGCTTTCCAATCTTGTCTTCAGCTGACACATTCCTTAAAGCTTTACTTTGTGCTTATCAGGTTTCTCTACTCTTCTCTGAACACCTACATTTTTCATCCAAATTTTATCATCTTGCTTCAGTTCTTGAACTGGTATTAAAACAGACAGTTATTGACTTCTGGCCGTCTTGTTGGTGAGCAGTTTCCCCAGGTGAGGCTAAGTTAGTATCTAAGCTAGTCTTTAAACGACAGACACCATCTGTTACCTATATTCAAAGGCTGTTTAGGTGTGTTAGACACTGTTAGAGTTTGATTCTTGGTTGTAGCTTTTGAGAACCTGGGGTCACTTGATACCATAATGAGGTATCAGAGGATGACTTTAACAGAGGGCTATAAGGATAAATGTAATAATCCACAAGAACGTCTTAGAATATGGCTGAGGGGGCACCAAATTATTTATGGAGACACAAGGACTATTTTCCTATTTTCAGGCAAAGTTTTTATCTTTAGACAAGAGAGTGTTGTAGCACCACAGAGCCCTTATCAGACACATCTGATGCTGGGACTGCTATTTTTCAACATTATTTTTTCTTCAGAAATGTCAAAAACTTCCTCGTCCCAAGGGATGTGTTAAGAGGCCTGTTGTGTGAGTCACTGGATCCTGTATCATATAAAACTCATTATGTAACAGACTGTGGGCACCTAGCCTGTCCTGGAAAGGGAAAAAGAGAATCATAGAATGGAAAAGTTAGGAGGTCTCAGAGATCAGCCAGCAGCCATTTTCAAATTTTTTGGTCTCAGGATCCTTTTGAACTCCTAAAAAATATTTAGGATGATACCCCTCCCCCAAGAGCTTTTGTTTAATGTGGGTTATAAGTATCAATATTTACTGTATTAGACTTAAAATGAATAATTTTTGAAATATTTATTAATTCATTTATAAATATTGATAATGAACCTATTCCATATTAATGTAAAGGATGTATTTTCAGAAAAATAACTATATTTTGCAAAACAAAAAACATTTAGTGAGAAGAGTATCATTATTTTACATATTTTGGAATTTTTTAATAACTGGCTTAATAGAAGACAGCTGGATTTTCATATCTGCTTCTGTATTCAATATGTTGTAATATTGTTTTGGTTGAAATATATGTAAAAAATCCAGCCTCATAAGATACACAGTCATAAAGGGGAGCAGTGTTTTAGGATCTCCCTGAAAGTCTTGGGAACCTCCAGGGGAAATTAAACCATATTTTGAGTACTCCTGGTCTATTCCCATCCTTTCATTTTATGGATGAAAAAACTGAGACTTGGTAAAAGAAAGTGACTTAGGGGTTTTTTGGTCTGACTCCTGCCAGCCTAGATAATGCTGTGATGGGAGATGCCTCCGGCGCTCCCTACATAATAATAATCAGGCCCATAATACAAATCCAGTGTGCTTTTCTCTATAAGGTTATTATGAAGTAGGCACTTTGTAAAAGGTAAAGCACTATATAAATGTGTAGTGTTTTAACTTTTGATATATGTAAGTATATATAAGCCATACATAGATGTACATGTGCATATGTGCCTATATATGTATATTACATGTGTGTAATACAATATATTTGTGCATATACACATATTGTATAAATATGTGTATATATGTGCATTGTGAATATATATGTATGTGTACATGTACATTCATACATACATGCATATATGTGTGTATATATATATACATATACAATATATAAATAAAAACACATTCTTTAAGCTTGAAGGATAATTAGATGAATCTCTTGAAAAGTCCAGGCCTTAAAACTTCCCCTTTTGTACTGGGGAGAACTATTGCAATAGAAATCTCCTGATGAGGAAATTCCTTCTGCCCATGTGTATTTAAAATCTCCAAGAGTTGTCTAGAACACATAGCCAGCAAGAGTCAGAGGGGGTTCTTAAACATAGGTGTCTCTAGCTCTGTGGCTGGCGATCCATCTACCATTTAGCATTGCCTCATTTCTGCTTTCCATAGTAAGTTATTATGCTTCCCACTGCTCCCAAGGGCAACTCCTCTTTCTGGCACACAGCTGGTCTTTTGTCTCTTCTAAGTAGAAATGATGGCATCAACATTAGCCTCTATAACTTAATTATGTTACGATTACTTCAGCCTCAACCTGGGTTCTCAGCAGGGAAAGGAGAATCATCACCCACATACAGTCATGTTTGTTTGAATTTGTTTTTTTAAGGGGACGAGTGATAACTTCTGTACAATCATGCCCATAATAATACACCACACTATTTCACCATTGTGAAGTGCTTGTAAAAAATGTCTCCTGCATATATAGTGATGTATTCAAGGTCATACCAATGAATATTTATATCCATGAATTCCAAGGAAATCCTAGAATATAAGTGGCTTCTTTGTCAACACCAGCATCATAATGAGTACTTGTTATCCTTTGTGTCTCACACACCAAGTATGTCTAATTACATACACCTCACATTCAATGATAAGAGTGATTTGGAGACAATAAGAAAGATTCCAAAGCTACTTACAGGTATTATTAAGATACACACACACACACACACACACACACATATACACATACACATTATGTATAATATATATTATAATATCATATATGTTATATTACATTGCTCTATTTTTATGTACACACATGCATACATGTATATTACATGTTCCAAATTGGAAGGTGAAGGAATTGTTTGTTTATTTGTTTGTTTTAACTCAGCTTGATGCATCACAAGTACTCCATTTACTAATTATACCTTCAGAGCTAAAAGGAAACATAGAGCTCATCAAGTTCAACCCCCTTATTTTACAAATGAGGAAGAAAACCCCAGAGAGGTTAAATGATTTACTCAAAGTCACAGCGCAGAGCTAGAATTCAAAAACAGAGTCTCTAACTCCCCGTTGAGCATCCACTATACCACTCTTCCTCCCAACCTTTAGCTTTGAGTCTTCAGTATTTTTATTACACTGTCATTTACCCAGTTCCTTGATTATGAAAAATGGTTGGTCCCAATATGAGAATAACAGGGTCACAGAATGTCTGAGCTAGAAGATGCTGTAGGGATCACCTCATCCAACTCACAGGTGAAGGAGTACCCTCTACAACCTGCCCAACAACTAAGTCAACTCAGTCTTTGCTTGAAGACCCTGAGTGACAGGGAGCCTAACTGACTCCCTGGGAAACCCATTCTATCATTGGATAGCTCTAATCATGAGGACATTTTTCTTTATATCAAGCCGAAATTTCCCTCTGCAAATTCTATGCATCATACAATATGTTGGCCTCCGAACCAAGTTACATAACATAGAATCACAGGATCGTAGATTTAAAGCTAGACAGGATCCTAGAACCAATTGAGCCCAACTTTCTCATTTTAGAGTTGAAGACACTGAAGCTTTGAAGATTAGGTATTAGTCTTGGCTCATCTCCAGTGAGAAGGAGTCACCCTGGACTGACTGGAGTAACTCATTTCATTCCACAGGTGCCCTTTATAGTCATTGCCTAAACAAGAGAAATCTAGATGTGTGTCCTGGAATTCTATGGAAGAGATATCATGAACTAAGCATGATGTCAATAATAAAATTTGAATTCTGAGAAGAGTGTAAAAGGTTTGGAGTAGTCACTGTGGGGATGAAACAGTAAGTCAATTAGAAATTAATAAATGGATTTCTGAGTAGCAGTGAGGGCTAAGGCGAAATTCACAGGATCAGACTTAAGGCTGGAAGTGACCTCAAAGGCCATCTTGTCCATCCCCCTCATTTTATAGATGGGGAAACTGAGGTTCCAGGAAGGGAAATTATTTCCCAGGGCCATACAGGTAGCAAATGGCAGAGCCAGGACTTGAACTTGGGTCAAGTCAACAAGCATTTATTAAGCACCTACTACAGTTATCCCTTCCACATTGTGGGGGTTAGGGGTGTAAAAATTTTTGACCCTCCCTTCCTATCACAAAAGAAGTCTGAATTTTTCTTTTTCTTTTATGGGGTATTTACTGTACCTTAGTGTGACATTTGGGTTGATATTATACAATACTATACATATATTCTATGCTTTTCTGAGTTTCTAAACTTTTTCTGTGTCATCTGCTGATATCCACAAAACTCCCCCCAAATTCCCATTTAATTTCTTATGCCAACCATGATATACTGAAACTATGATGAGGGAAGGCATGATGTGGATGTCATAAGTGTATATGCAAGGAATAATGCTAAACACTTAGCAAAGCTGGTTCCTTCTGTTGTGCCAGGCTGCCCATGAATTTGTACTGGAGCCAACCAATTCACCTAATTTCATGCATAACACAGGTCACCCTGGTCCCTTCCACCTGAAGGCCAGGCATTGGATTCCACCACTACACCCAGGGTTCTCTGGCACCCTTAAGGGAGTTAAGGATATCTTAGCTGGGTTATCTGTCAATGATTCCAGCCCCAACCAATGTTGTTGCCTCAATTGTGGGGGGTGATCCCCTGTACCCTAGTTCCATTTAGCCAGTAATAGTCAGATTAGCTTTTACATAGACATATTTACTTCCAAATGTTTAATCACACATATACAAACTTACTCCTCCAAAATATGGGAGGCATAATCTCTCTCACCATGCACTATCTCAGTCTTTGAGGAGGAGAGGGGGATTCAGTTCATAGCATAGTTCAGTTCCCACAGCACACAGTCCCAGTTCCAAGTTTTGACTTGGAGTCTGGAGGCTCGAGTCCTAGGCTTTCTGGCTTTTAAAGACCTCCACATCAGGCTGACTGGTTATACTATCCCACCTGAAATCCAGGCTCCACGGTTGCCATGGCTTGAACCCTTGGATCTATGAGGAGCACCTCCAACACCTGCAAGAGAGGACAAACAACACAAAACAGAAACAAACGCTTCCAGGCCCATTTCTCAGTCGAGGTAAAAGAAAGAGCAGAGGAAGGAAAGTCCTTCTCTGACCAGTTTAGTTCATAGCATCAATGCTGTGGATGAACTAGGATCTCCACCTTCTGGATGCAGCAGATAAGAGTGGCCCAAAAGAATGAACAGCTCAACCTTGCCAGTTTTAAAAATTCAAGCAGCCAATCAAAGGAGGCTACCCCATCCACATGTTAGGGGACACAGAGGGCTCCATGTTAGGCAAACTGGGCACATTCAAAAGGTCTCTCAATGGTGTCCCCATGTTAGGAGCACTGGGCATGCCCAGAGAAGACCAGGTTACACTTGACTGTCTCTAATAAAGCTGTCAGCTTCATTAGAGTAGTAGCAAAGAAAGAAGTTGACAGTGTGATTTACCCAAAGTCAGGAATTGAAAATTCCTCTCCTCCATCTCCCTCTGTCTCTGTCTCTCTCTGTATCTCTGTCTGTCCTCCCTCCCTCTCTCTTCCATACCTCCTTCTCTCTTCCTCTTCTTCTTTCTCTTTCCCTCTATCTCTGTGTTTCTTTCCCCTCATTCTCTCTTTAACTCCTACTTCTATTTTACTTGTCATCCTTTCTCATCTTTTACACACAGTCTTTTACCTTGTCTTTTCCCAAATGCAGATGGTGAACCAGAAGGAAGCTTGTGCATCTTAACAAAGGCGTCATCCTTTAGCCACATTTAGTGTTCAGCTTCTTCCCTGTTCCCTTTCCACAGCCCAAATCTCTGCTGCCAAGGGATAAGAGGTGGGGGTGGGGGATACCCATAATACTCTGGGGGATTTATACTTCACCTCCCATGCGCCTAATCACAGGAGCCAAGTTTACTCCATTTTTTTCTGATTTGATTTTTCTCATTAGTGGTCCCTGAATCTCTCCTCTGATCTCAACTCCACTTCCTTTCGTAGGTCCAGTTCAAAGGGTGAAGATTAGGTCTATAATTCTTATCTTAATCAAATTATCCCAGAATGCCATGACATTTGGAATCCAAAGACCTGAGTTCGAATCTTAACCCTGACACATAATACTTATATGACATTGGGCTAACCATTAAACCTTTTTAAGCCCCAGTAATTTCTTCATCTGTAAAAAAAAAAAAAAAAAAAAAAGGAATTAGATTAGAGGCCCCACCCACTTCTAAATCTATGTTGTTGTCAAAAACTCATTCCCTAAAATACAAATATATCTCTATGACCTCAATGCCAAGCTGAGCTGAGCCTCGAAGAAAAATCATTTCAATAGGGGGTCTTTAGTTAAGTTACCAAATAGAACAAAGAATAGCTCTGCCCCAGAACTCAATCTCACACCATTCTTAACTTACTTGATTTTTGGTTTATTTGTGCATAAGCAAAACATGAACTTAACCATAACTCCAGTTTACTTTCAAGCAGGAGTATGCTACTAAATATTTAACAGCCAGCTATCTGGAAGGGGAAAAAATGTATACACAATAGACTTTTAAATTTAATCTGAATTATTAGCATTCTCTCCATCACCTTCTTAAAGCTAGAAAGCCAACAAAGCAATAAATCAAGCATTTGCTCGCTACATTATTTGTAGCATTTGCCAATTTCTGAGATGTAAATGCTCACGCTGAAAATGTAATAATTATTCTGGGGAGCCAGGTTCAAGCTGACTCTAGCACACCCTTGCTAATAATGAGGATGGACAGAAAATAGAGGTTATGACTTAATAGTAATGTACACTTTTGTATATTTGTATATTTTGTATATATGTGTAATTGCTTTCAAGCCAAGGGTGCTTAACCTGGGAACTTTTGAAAAAAATATATTTTGGTGATTATGTTTTAATATAACTAGATTCCTTTGTAATTCTATTTTATTTTATTAATTTAACATTCATTTAATTTAATTAAATTTATTCATTATTTATTTAAAAATATTATTCTGAGAAGGGCTCCAAAAGCTTCACCAGACTCTGCCAAAAAGGTCCATGACAAAAAACAGGTTAAGCAGCTATTTAAGCCCATATTAAGTCTTTTCCCCCTTTTTTACTCCATGACCTTTATGGATGCCTCCCATTTCCTTGTCTATTATCTTTACTTAAACATATTATGCAGTTAAAATATTTGTACCATTTGGGAATTTTCTCTGAAAATCACTAGCTTTGCCCCTTCAATTTCTTAACTTTTATATCCCTTTTCTTTCAGTTTCCTGCTTCCTGTTGAGAACAAGTTTCAACTGCAATCAGTGTCTAGCCTTGATCCAGTCAGCCATCCAAATTTCTCATGTTCTTTTGGCAAGATACATACAGAGGGACAAATGAGCTGGACCCAGAAATCAGTAGCAAGAGATCAAGCCAGATATCATTTTGGAAATTACACCATACTTTCAATGATGCCAAACTCCTTTGTGCAAACTGCAAATTTGATAAGCGTGCTGTTGTAGGTCAGCAGCTCAAGCTCATTATTAGAAGGAAATGAGACAACTGAAGCCAACTAATCTTGAACAAAAAAGTTTATTTAATCAGTACACAGGAAGTATAACTAGCAAGGATGCAGCACAGGGAAGTAGAATCAGCAAGGATGCAGCACAGGGAAGTAGAATCAGCAAGGATGCAGCATAGGGAAGTATAATCAGCAAGGATGCAGCACAGGGAAGTAGAATCAGCAAGGATGTGGTACAAGTTCAGGTCAATGCAGCCTCCCTCATCTCCATACAGAAACACATCTGACCAAAGGGGTATATCAACTTCTATGGCAGTGGGATATCTCTCAAGTCTGAAGAGCATTAGCTCCTTACAGGCTGACCTTTTTATGCCCTAGACAACTGGGAGGCCATGCCAACAGCTCAAGCTGTAATCAATCAGATTAATCACGTCTTAGGGAGAGTTTCCCTGCCTTTGTGTGTGTGTGTGTGTGGTGGGGATGGGGGGGGGATGAATCTAGCATACCTGGCAGAGATACCTAGTGGTTATTACTCCTATCATAAATGTCATACTTTTACCAAGCCACTGATAAAAGTGTCACACTACAAAGAATTCCCCTGAAGACCTATAAAGTTGACATTGAACCTTTAAATACTAATCTTTGACTCTCTCCATTCAAATGGTTTGAAACCACCAAACTCTATTATTTTATGGTCCATATCTCTCCATCCTTTCTACAAGAAAAAGAATCTTTATCAAATGCTTTGCTAAGATCTAGGCAAGCTACATCTATAGCTTTCTACTGACTGAGTGGCTTTGGTAACCCTTTCAGAAAAGAAAATAAATTTAGTCTGGCATAATCTATGTTTGGTAACACTATCCTATCTTTTTGATATTTTTTTGGGATATCAATTAGTTCCCTCTTTTTGGTATTTCATTCTATGAGACATATATTTTGTACATGGCTAATGCAGGAATTTCTTTTCCCTTGACTGCCTCTTCGCTATAAGGAATTTGTTCTTTTTAATTGAAGGGGGAGGTGGAAGAGAGAGAATAAATAATCATTAATTGAAAAAATCAAAATAAAATAAAATCTCCATTAAAAACTATTAAAATTATGAATATCATTACAATTATGAGGGAGCGCATGAGACAATAAGAGGAAAACCAGCTGAGCAACAATCCAATTCATTTTCCACTGGGAATGTCAAAGTTCTTATAATATAAATATTTTCCTAAATAAACACAGTTGAAAAATAGAGGGGAAATGTTCAGAATTGTAAAAATAAACCATTTAAAATTTTAAGTGATCAATTCTATAATGTCTCTAGAAACCAAAGTCAAACTCATTGGTCTCTAATTTTCAAATTGGATTCTCTTTTCTCTTTTGAAAATCAGGACATCTTCCCTCCTCCCATTCTGTTCTCCAGTTTTCCAAATAGTTGCCATAGCCCCCTGCAAACAAGCTCGCCAACAGCAATAGGAAAAACCCCAGCAGTGTAAATAGATTGAGGACCTTGCTTAAGAGATGTGTCATCATCATCTCTGCCTGCCTGTCTCCCTGTGGAGTCTCAGTGTCTGTCTCTCCACACACTTTAGGCTGCTGTCCATTTCTCTCAGCTCACTCTTGCTTCTACTTTACACTGTACTACTTTACACAGCCCTTGCCTAGCAGTCTTTGCTGCTACCATCTCTGCCTCCATAATTGTCTTTATTTCATCACCATAACCCAGGAGCCCTAAACTAGTCCATGCTGCTCTCTCCCAGCAGCCTCTGATCTCAGATTTTATATATGTATATGTGTGTGTGTGTGTGTGTGTGTGTGTGTGTATATGTATGTATCCTCTGTCCCTCTTACAGACTATGTGGATGGAGGAAGAAGGAGAGGCATAAGATTACTGACATCTTTTACAGAACTCCTCCTATATTCTGGGTAAGAGTCCTCTCTGAATATAACTTTGAATGGACAAGTGATCTGGACCCAGATTTGAATATGAATCAATGAATGAGAAAACATTTGTAAAGTGCTCACTTCTTGCAAAGCACTATTTTAAGTGCTGGAAAGACAAATTATTATTCTCAAAGACTAACATTCTAATAGGGAGAGAGAACACATATAGAAAAATTGAGCTGCAAGTTTGATGGAAAAGCTCCATCCATGGTTCTTACATTGCAGTGGCAAAAACAGATAGCAATGCATCTTCTTTAGGGTCATTTCCAATGATAAAATCATATCTATTTCTGATGCTGAGAAATTTGATAGTGTCAAGGTTAAGAACTTGCTTTTCTGGGTCTTCCAGTAGCTGTGGCTGCTTAAGAGGTAGGGGCTAAGGAACCCGCAGAGATAGTTGCTGGGTCAGATATTCACAAGGGGTACTCCTCCAGCCAGTTTCTTTGTAAGAGCTGGACTAGAATCAGGACTGATGGTTTGGAAAGGGCTGCTAATCCCAGGGATCCTGGGCTTCCCAATCATTAGTAGCAACTGGTCAGCAGGTGGTTTTGGTGGTGGTAGGAATGGCAAATCTACTCTCTATATATCTATTCCTCTGGACGATGGCTTTATTAAAACTGGACTGGAAGTGGGCCTGGTCATCTGGAGTGGGAGGGAGCTCTGCTACTTCTATGACTCTTTGGCTGACCTGCCCCACTGGGAACAGTTGTTATTGGTGTTGTTAGGAAAGGTAGAGTCCCTTCACCACAAGGTTTGCTCACCTAGACAATTGACTCACCATATGTAAGAAGTACAGTTACATATGAAGACACAAATAACAGGTCGACTTTTGTCAGTTAACTAATTCCTCCATGACCTTGGTCTTTCAGATAATGGGTCCTTACACCCATTTGAAGAATCAAATATTTACTGCATGCTACTTTCTCATGATGAAGTTGCAAGACCCAAAAAATCATTCCTCCTCTGAAATATAGCATCTAATTATGCAGCCTCTTCAGCATAAAAGTATATCATGATTGGAAGGAGATTAGGTGACGGACTGGTGTGACCTGGAAAGCATCATCCATGTCCTTTGGATCAACAAGAATTCTCTGGAAATGCAGGGGAGTTAGGCCTAGTACCACATAACCAACTACAAACAGACATAAAATGAGTTCTCCATTGTGCACAATTTTCCGTCCTGGTTTTCATTTATACAGTACTTATCACCATAGCATCTAAATACATTACAAAATAAAGAACATATCAAGTTATTAAACTGACAAGCATAATGGGAGTGGGCAGGTGGCCTAGGAAGTTTGGGCAATGTCAACTTTGTTGTTGTTGTTCTTTTTTTAAACAGGCAGATCCTTCTTCATGGAGAAGTCGACATCTGGAAAATTTCCGCTTGTAAATTCCAGATGTTCTTTGGTTATCTGTGAACAAGAGAAGTTCTAATTTTTGCATTTAAAAAATGAAACCAACTCTTCATACTTCTCACTCAAAAGCAATGGAACAGATTTCCTTGGACTTCATTCTCTTTTTCCCCAGAAGGTATTCCCTCTGAGCAGACCAAACACAGAAAATTTATACTCAAAGGAGTGATTCCCCTAAGACTTTTCCTTTTAAATGGAGGAATTAGAATGGCCACCTGCACGAAGTCTCTTATAACTCTGATGACTAATCAGTGGCATCTAGAGGACCAAATCTTGGTCTGGAGAAGGGCCATCTGAGTCTTATTCATACCACTCCAGGTTGTTGAGCTATTCATCTATTCTCTGATTCATTTCCCATTCTTTTCCATAAAAGGACCATAACTTCTACTCCTAACTCAATGAGGTACTGTGAGAAAGCAATGAGAGAATTCAATGTGCATATACAGGTACCCATGTATGTATGTATGTGTATGCACTGAGAATGTATGCTACCATCTATGTGTTCACATGTGGTGTTGTACATTTCTGTATGTTCTTGTATAAATGGTCTGAGTAGCTATCCAAGAAATTTAAAATACAGGAATATAATATGCAATCTGAGAAAGCTTATCCTTCAAAAACAATAACATATTTCTATGGCACTTTATGTTTTAATCAATCAACAAGAATTTATTAAGCAATTACTACATACCAGTAACCATGCTCATAGCTGTGGATACAAAGAAAGGCAAAAAGCAAAAATACTTCCTGTCTTCAAGGATCTTACATTCTAGTGGGAGAAACAACACATATTAATCAGAATATACAAAATAAATGCAGAGCAGGTGGCAGGGAGCCTTAGAGGGAAAGGCATTAACACCTAGGAAAACCAGGGAAAGTCTCCTGCAGGAGATAGTACTTGCTGTTCAGTTGTTTCAGTTGTGTCCGACTTGGTGACCTCATTTGGGTTTTTTTTTGGCAAGGATACTGGAGTGGTTTGCCATTTCCTTCTCCAGCTTATTTTACAGATGAGGAAACTGAGGCAAACAGGGTTAAGTGACTTGCCCAGGGTCACACAGTTACTAAGTGTCTGAGGCCAGATTTGAATTCAGGTCTTCCTGACTCCAAGCCCTCACTCTTACCAGTGTGGCATCTAAATGGTACTTGAGCTGAGTATTAAAGTAAACTGGACATTCCAAGAGTCAGAGGTTAAGAGGGAGAGCATTTCAGGGATGGGGGACAGCCCATAAGAGTGCAGAAATAGGAGATGGAATTGTGTGTGGGGAAGGGTACAAGTGCATTCTTCACAACAACCTAGTGAAGTAAATAGTATAACTATTATAATCCCAATTTTGAGATATGAATATTAAGCAGGGATGTACCAAAGCCAGCTTGATAGGCTATTGAGAAGCAATTGTTCAACTTTCAATGTGAGCATTTATACTTCAGAAGTCGGCAAAAGTTATAAATCAGGGCTTAATTTTTTGTTTAATTGATTTCCAGATTTAAGAAAGAGCGGAAAAAACTGTTAATAATACAGATTAAACTTAAAAGTGTGTCATATTTTTTCTCAGAGAGTCAGTTGTTAAAATTTACCAGCTTGGACTATGCTCAAAGGGCTATAAAACTGTGCATATCCTTTGATCCAGCAATGCCACTACTAGGTCTATACCCCAAAGAGATAAAAGAAAAAGGAAAAGGACTTATTTGTACAAAAAAATATTTATAGCAGCTCTTTTTGTGGTGGCCAAGAATTGGAAATTGGGGAATGTCCCTTAGTTGGGGAGTTGCTGAACAAATTGTGGTATATGAATGTAATGGAAAACCATTGTGCTGTAAGACATGATGAGCAGGATGATTTCTGAAAAACCTGAAAAGACTTATATGAACTGATGCAAAATGAAGTGCGCAGAACCAAGAGAACATTGTACATAGTAACAGCAATATTGTATGATGATCAACTGTGAATGATCTAGTTCTTCTCAGCAATACACAGATCTAAGACAATCCCAAAGAACTCATGATGAAAAACGCTATCCACCTCCAGAGAAAGAACTGATGGAATCTGAATGCTGATTGAAGTGTATTATTTTTCACTTTATTTTTTGTGGGGTCTTTTGGTTTGTGTTTTCTTTCACAACGTGACTAATCTGGAAATATGTTTTGCATGATTGCACATGTATAACATATATCAAATTGCTTACTGTCTTGGGGATGGAGGGAAGGACATTTTGAAACTCAAAATTTAAAAAAAAACAACTGTTAAAAATTGCTTTTACATGTGATTGGGAAAAAATAAAATATTATTAAAACTAAAAACAAAACAAAAAAATTTACCAGCACAGTACTCAAACTAAGGCGCAGAGGCTTAATGTAATTTTTCTCTGGGTAATTGTCAATTTGGCTTCTTCAGAAATATTAGTATTCTCAGAATTCCAGCCAGTAGAATGTTGGTGTTAAAAAAATGGAGCTTTGTTTCCATAACAAGTTGGGCATCATTAAATGAACCATGCAATTGCCCAAAACGATTCATGCTGTTCTCCTCTTCCTGTCCAACTCTGAGCCAAGATTACTCATCATCCATTAGCAGTATCTATTCAAGATAAATATATTTAATCTATTTTGCCTGGCACATAGTAGGCACCTAAATGCTTATTGACTGACTGAGTTGTCTATCTGCATATCATAATCAAGACGGGAAAGGCATTTCTTTATCCGCTTAGTTTTCCCATGTGGTTAGAGAAGACAAATTGTTTTGAGCAATTACGGGCCACTTTTAGTAGGTTCTGAAAACATTCCAAGGCTTGATTCGGTCAGCACAATGTCAACCATAAAAAGTGGCAGCTAGAGTACCTCCTCACCCATAGGGAATCCCTCTTTTATTCAGCTCATGTTGAACATTTTCCATGAAAGTGGCAAATACCTTTAGTAAGCTTACATCTCTCTCTTTCATTCCTCACTTGATATTAATAATCAAAGGCTCACTGAATGGTTATTATACCTGAATGTTGTTATACCTTTCATGGAATGTTGTATGACTTTGACATATGGATGGGAGACACTTTATTTCAGGACAACCCTTTGGATGGCTTTGCTTAGTCGGATATCTCATTAGTAGTATCTATTAGCACTATCTACTCCAAAGAGCAAGGCAGCTAGATGGCTCAGCGAATAGAGCTCTGGGCCTGGAGTTCCAATCCGGCCTCAGACACTTAGTAACTGTGTGAGCCTGGGTAAGTCACTTAACCTCTATTTGCCTTAACTGACTGCAGAAGGAAATGGCAAACCACTCTAGTATTATTGCCAAGAAAAACCCTATGGGGTCACAAAGAGTCGGACATGACTGAATGACTGAACAGCTCCGAAGAGCAGTGGGTGTACACATGTTGAGCGTAAACAGAGTATAACACATTACAAATGAGAAGTTATGTGGGAGAAGTGGCAGAAAGAATGTCATTGGGGGCAGCTAGGTGGTGCAGTGGATAGAGCACCAGTCCTATAGTTAGGAAGACTTGAGTTCAAATTCAACCTCAGATACTTACTAGCTACGTGGCTCTGGGTAAATCACAACACTGATTGCCTCAAAAAAAAATATTATCAGAGAAATTTATGCTTGAAAAAAAGGATACTGCTACTGGGGGAGATCTTTAAACTTTCTCTTTCTATTGCTTCTCACTTGATCATAGCTAGAAGGGGCCTCAGTCATCTAGCCCAACCTCCTTATTTTGCAGATGAGGAAATTGAACTGATTTGTCAAGGACGGTTAATACTAGAGGCAGAATTAGAAATCAGGCCCTCTAAATCCAAATCCTGGGCTTGTTTCAGCAGATTCTTGAAATGACCTCCTAACTGATCTCCCTGCCTTAAGTCTCTCCCCGCTTCGGTGCATTCTCCACTCTGCCGCCACAGGGATTTTCCTTCCGCACGGATCTGACCACATCACTCTCCTACTCAATAAACTCCAGTGGTTATCTATTGCCCCTAGAATCAAATTCATTTGTTCAGGTTTTAAAGCCTTTCACAACGTTATCCCACTCCATCTTTTCAGTCCCTTTAAACATTTCTCCACCTCCTACCCTCACAACCAGCCAAACTAGCCTTCTCTGTTCCTCACACATGACATTCCATTTCCTACCTCCTTGCCTTTTCAATCGATGTCCTCCATGCCTATGATACACTCCCTTCTCATTTCTGCCTCAGAATTCTTCTCTTTTTCAAGACTCAGTTCAAATGCCAACCTCTACATGAAGCCTTTCCTGCTATTCCCAACAGCTAGTGTCCTCCATCTGAAGAAATAGAGCGAAGGACAGTTACAAAATGGAGTTGGTTTCATGTGAGAATTGAGAGAACCAATCGGATGCCATCTTATGAACTCTGACTCCATCATGCTCTGCCATATGTATTATCTCCCATCTTGTTGTTTTTCTGCAAATCATTAATGGGAAAATAGATGGCATAAGCTATGTATTATTTCATAAAATGCAGGTGGATGTAATTAATCAGAATCTTCCAATTCTGGGAAATGAAAGACCTCAAAACCCACTCGCCCCCTACCAACTTGACCAAAACTCACTCTCCTTGTACCCCAAATTGGAACATCTATCATCTTTCCTCCAATTAGAAATCAGATTACTTAATCTTGTATCCTGGTTTATATCCTGTTAATTGTTTTCTTTTAATGCATAAAAATTTGTCTGCCCCTATGTTTGGGGTTCTGTGCCAGGCAGAGTAGGCCAGGACCCAATTTGTAATGGAATTGGCACGCATTGCTTAATAAATCAATATGCTCAGAAGCACTGACCTTTATTTCCTCATTTATTTCAGATTTCACCTGCCACACCTCTCAAACTACCTTGTATTTAACACCATGTATTTATTCTCTTTATATAGAGGAAGCTAGGTGACACAGTGGGTATTGGAATTAATTGTTCTTTAAATGTTTGATAGAATTTGCTTGTAAATCCATCTGGCCCTGGAGATTTTTTTCCTAGGGAGTTCATCAATGGCTAAGTGACACAGTGGATAGAAGATTGAACTGTGAGTCAGGAAGAAAGTTCAATTCAAGCCTCAGCACTTACTAGCTATGTGACCCTGGCCAAGTCACTTAACCTCTGTCTGCCTCAATTTCTTTACCTATAAAGTGAGGATGATAATAGTAGTTACCCCCGGGATTGTTGTGAGAACAAAGAGACTATATTTGTAGAGCAATATTCAAACTTTATAATGCTATATAAATGCTACCTATCATTCTGTACATACTTACATATGTCCTAACTTCTCCCAGTTGGCATGTAAGTCACTTGTGAGTAGACATTGTTTCATTCTTTGCATTTGCTTTGCCAATACCTAGTACAGCACCTGGCGCATAATAGATGCTTAATAAGTGTTTGTTATTGATTTACTGTACCACACTATATTTTCCATATTTTTCATTAATCTTCCCTATGCCTTCCCACATTTTAACTGATGTCACCAAATATCATAGCATATATTAATATAATTTAGAAGTTCATCAAGTTCTTTTGAAGATTTCTCTCCTTTCTCATCTCTTGATCATGGTTTGGGCCTTGATGGCTCAGACTGAGTGTAAATAGCAATTGCTTCTATTTTGGCCAGAAACCCTGAGGGTCTTTCCATCCCAGATTGATTTTTTTTTTTTCTAAACTAGGTAAAGGAGGCCATTCTTTGCCACATTTCTTACCTAGCCTTAATCACTGAATGGGCATTGGCTCAGTCAAAATGAGACCTGGGAAAGACCTTAACTTAAAAAGGCCAAGATCTTCCACTGCATCCAGGGTCATCTCCAGTTGTCCTAATCTATATCTTGCTACTGGACCCAAATGTCTACTGAGGAGGGAGTGAGGTTGGTGACTTTGCACAGCTCTCCCTCACTTAAATCCAGTTCACTTACAAGTCATGCCATCACCTCCCTGATGTCACAGTCCTCTTCGAGAACAAAGGAAAAACAACAACCTTTCTCATCCTCTACGGCAGACATTGGCACAGAAGCTGCAATTATTTTTTATAGTAGACTTTTTCCAAATATTTATCTCTACTATTGAAATATGATATGACCAAATGTCCCATGAAATAGTCTTTCTTGACGTCTGTAGACAAGCAATATATTTAACTCTTTCAAGTCCTTTGCCTCTCCGGGGAAAAATGGTGGGCCTTCTAGCAATGTCATTTTTTGATCCTTGTATCGGAGCCCAGCAGAGTGCTGGGTAGGCTCTTCATAAATGTTTGTTTAATGGAACTGAAATAAATGTAAGTGAAATCTGTTTAATTTATAGTAAGAATGTGAAGATTTGGGTCAGCTAGGTATTGCAGTGGATAGAGCACTGGCCTTGGAGTCAGGAGGACTTGAGTTCAAATCCGGCCCCAGACACATAACACTTATTAGCTGTGTGACCCTGGGCAAGTCACTTAACCCCAATTGCTTCACACACAAAGAATGTGGGGATTGATAAAATGAAGTTTCTCTAGAAGAGAATCCATATCCATTGATGGTCATTGAAGAGGGATGTTAAATTTAGATACCAAAAACTAAGCTAATGTTTATAACCAGTCTACAAACTGTGATTGGTTCTTACTATCCCTCCCCACTCCACCCCCCATTTCTACCACTTCACCATTGCCACTGCAGAAGTAGAAATGGGACCCACAGGACTGAGGGCCATTTTATATTTTCCTTTGTTGCCCTGATTGCTATTGCCAAATGATTTATTATAAAGTGGTCAGCAGACTGGTGACAAACCCCTCTGTACTTGGCTCAGTTGTTCCCCAGGAAGCAGACAGTCTTCTGCCATCACTGTACTCAGGTATTTTCCAAGAACCTACAGAATTTGTGCTCGAGTTAAAAATTTCCAGCAGAACCTACCAGAATTTGTAAAGTCAAATGAGCCAGCCTGGAATCCTGAATTACATCTTTGAATGACTATAATGTGAAAAACAGAAGGCTTAGGGGGGAATGCTATAAAAAACCCTAAGATTTTAGAGAAAAAACTGTAAAAAAAAAAAAGGAAAGGAAAGGAAAGGAAAAAGAAAAAGAAAAGAAGAGATGAGAAAAAAGAAAAGAAAAGAAAAAAAG
Organism: Vombatus ursinus; assembly: GCF_900497805.2. NCBI lineage: Eukaryota > Metazoa > Chordata > Mammalia > Diprotodontia > Vombatidae > Vombatus > Vombatus ursinus. Next base: position 946,113 of record NW_020954610.1, on the reverse strand, counting down.
AAAGGAAAGGATAGGAAAAAAGAAAAGAAAAACCACATCTTCCACATCTGAGCTCAGTTGCAGAGCCAGTGGCCCTCAGCCAACTTGTAGAGATGTTTGTCTTTCAAGGTTCTTACTCTCCCATCATGTACGTCTCCCCTTGCTCATGATGCTTCACTGATGTGCCCTCTGACCTTTCCCTTTCTCCTTCCTATTTTTGCTTTTAAATCACCCAACTTTCAGAGGAACCTTCCTATCCCTGATATCATACCTTTCTGCCTTACCTATGTGTAAGGCAAATTCTGTGGCCTCATCCTCATGGACCGGTATGTTCCTCCCCAAATCTCCATTTGAAGAAGTTACCCATGCCCCAGGCAGGTACTCTTCAAACATCATTCATCCCATGACTCTCCTGAAAAGTCCTCTACATCTGTCTCAGCAGCCTTCTTCTCACACTACAGCTTCTTCCTCCAATTGGTACGTTCCTCTTTTAAATTCCCCTTGAGGAAGTACCATGCCAGGCAGGCTCAGTCCATGAGTCTACAGACCACTGCTCCACTTTTCCATTTTCTATGTTGTCTTCTCCCACCAGAATTTAAGCCGCTTAAGGGTACAGACTATCCTTCTTATTTGTATCTGTAATCCCAGCACTTGGCACAGTGCCTGGCCCATGGTGCAACTCTTGCTACTCCAGTGACTAATTTCCGAAGAATTACCTTATTGGCCTTCAGGTGTGGATTGTTGAATTGTTTGTCCTCTTCTAAGACCTAGCATTAGAGTCAGCCATGCAGTTAAGTCACAAAGTGTCTGGGGCTTGTTTTGGACGCCTCTTCCTGACTCAAAGTCCAAGCTTCTATCTGTTGTGCCCCCTAAGTTTCCTCTACAGTGCACAGTGTATAAACCCCTGGATGTGGGGAGTTACAAGGAGCTAAATTCAAATTTGGCCTCAGGCATCTACTAGCTGTGTGACTTTGGGCAAATCACTTGCCTCTGCCTGCCTCAGTTTCCTCAGCTATAAAATGTGGACAACAGTACTACTTTACAAGGTCATTGTGACGATCAAATGAGATAATATTTGCAAAGCACTTAGCACAGTACCTGGCACTTAACAAATGCATGTTCCCTTGTTTTCACTACATATTTCTCCAAAGAGATCAAGAAGCAGTGGTGTGTTGGTAAATGCTTAACAACTGGCTCTCCCCATCCTCCCCCCAAAAAATACACTTAATGTACTTTTAAATTTAATCTGCCTTTTCTCCACCAGTTTCTTAAATCTAGACAATCAACAAAACAATAAATCAAACCCTGATTTGATATTGAAACTTTAACAACTTTAATGTTGAAAATTTAACAATTGGCTCTTGTGAGCCAGGTTCAGCTAACTCCGGTAATGAGTCTCTCTCCATTTAGGAAGGATTGGCCTCTGACTCTGGAGGTGTTGCATCTATGATTGTTGTTGTTCGGTCATTTTTCAGTTGTGTCTGACTCTGCGACCCCATTTTGGGGGTTTTCTTGGCAAAGATACTGCAGTAGTTTGCCATTTCCTCCTCCAGATCATTTTATAGATAAGAAAATTGAGGTAAACAAGATTAAATGACTTTTCAAGGGGCACACAGTTAGTGTCTGGGGCCAGATTTGAACTCAGGAAAAGCAATCTTCCTAACTCCAGGTCCACTACGCCACCCAGCTACCGTTTTGCACCTAGGATAATGCTATGCAAAGGATTTCGGGGCTGATTTGAGCAAGATGTGTTCAGAGATGTGTTCTGACTGCCAAAGGAAGGTGGTCTTGTAAAGTTCATCAGCTTTTAAAAGCAACCCTAGTTCTGGCCAAATATCAACTGGCAAACCTCAAGGAGAGTGTTTTACATCACTGCTGTTCACATCCAGGGCCAAATTTCCAGGAGTGGCTTCTTAAGCATGATCCTTTTAAGCTGGATTTTCACAGACCTGTTAGACAACTACCAGAAAGAATTGTTGGCACAAGAGAATTTGGCCCCATGAGTTAAGGGTTTAAAGCATCATAACACCACGGATCACTTTAAAATCAACTTTTACCTCCAGAATAAGGGATGTGATTTTCAAACTCTTTAGGTATCCCTTCTAGGGTTATCTTGGTTCTTCTTCTTCTTCTTCTTCTTCTTCTTCTTATTATTATTATTATTGTTGTTGTTGTTGTTATTTCCTCCAATCCACAGCAGTGTGGTATAACGTGGAAAGAGCCCCATACTAGGAGTAGAGGCTTGGATTTTAATCTAGGCTCTGTCATTTATGAGTTATGAGCCTTTCATTTATCTTGTCCCCTTTCTGAGTCTGTCTTCTCCTTTTTCAAGATAAGGAAGTTAGACATTAAATGATCTCCAAGGTCCATAAAAACTCATGTTTCATTATTATGGCATCAGGGACATAAAAGCATGAGGAGCAGCTATTTTCTCAGCCATTAGGAGACTCAAAGCATTAGGGCCATACTGATGGAGTCACATCCGGAAATGCCTATCATGTTGTTAATGCCTCCTTTTTATTGTTCTGAACGCCCTCCTTTCTTTTTGAAAATTCAACATTTAAAAGTATGCCCTGCCTCACACTTACAGAATAAGAATCTCAGAGTTGAAAAGCATCTCAAAGGTCATGGAGTTCAACCTGTACCCAAACAGTGATTCCCTCCTACAACCTAGCCAATAAACCATCATCTAGCAAACTCTTAAAGATTTCCTATATTGGAGAGCCCAATAACTCCTGAAGCAACTCATTTCACTTACAGGCAGTTCTTATTTTTAGAAGGTTTTCCCTTAGGGCTCCTCTGTAACATCTGCCCATTGCTCCTATGTCTACCCTCTGGAGTCAAGCAAAATGGAATCTGGTCCTTCTTTCACAAGTCAACACCACAAATAATTGAATATAGCCATTACAATCCCCTTCTCTTCACCTTTCCCCCTCTTTGCCCATTAAGTCTTCTCTTTTCTGAGTTAAACACCCAGCAGCACAGTCTCTAATTCTCTCACCTTACCCTAACAACTCATAACTGTTCTCAGTAGAGCTTTTTGGCTCTCAGTTGACCTATTTGGGCTTCCAGTTCATTAAAACCACCAAATCTCTTTCACAGGAATTGCTATCAAGCCATGTCTCTCATACTCTATTAACATAGTTGACTTTTTGGACCCAAGAATAGAACTTAACATATGTTCTTACTAAATTCTATTTTATTAGATTTAGTCCATCATTTTGGTTTTTGAATCTCTGTGAATGTTGATTCTATCTAGTTTTGAACCATCTTTAAATCTGATAACCATGTGATCTATGCCTCCATTCAAGCTGTTTTCTCCAGAACATAACAGGCACCTCCTGAGTGAGGAAATGTTCCTCCCAATGCAAATAGAAAACTTCTGGCTTAAGATAAGAAGAAATTCCACCTAGTTCTGCTTTCTGGGGCCAAGCTGAATGAGTTTAATCACAGGATCATGGATTAGGTTCATGAGGGGAATGAGTTCCCTCCAGAAGCAGCATGTTTCCCATCACCCGAACCCTTTGAGTAAAGCCTGGATGACCACTTGTCAGTTACACTGTCAAGAACATTCTTTTTCCAATATGAGTTGGACTAGATGGCCTCGGGGGTCCCTTCTGAGAGTCTGTGATTCTAAGGTTCAATTCCATTCTTTTCCCCTCACCTCCCATTCCCACCCACCCTGGTCTAACCTCCAAAAAAAAATTTAAAAACCTTGACAACAGGCTATATGATAAAACCTAATAGCAAACCAATGCGTTTGTATTTCATATGGGAAACTTTTATGGCCTTCTGCCAAGCACCTCCAAGCTGAGCAGCTGTCTGAACACACACCACCAGTGACTCACATTTGTGTTTGTAAGGGGAAACAAATAATTAAAAAAGATCAAAGACTCAATGTGATAATGAGAAACATGCTCATTGCTGCTCGTCTACTGCTGAAAATCTCTACTTACAGGGAGAAAAATTTTTATAAAAATTTTTTTTATTATTGACCTAGTTTGGGGCTTGCTCTGGGCCTAGAACTTTTCTTCTAAGGTGAATGACATTGCTGCTTGCCACAGTCATAACCAAAGGGTCAGGAAAACATCCATGAATGCCTCAATTCTGTTTTCATGCTTCATTCACTGGCACTTCTCTTCTAGGCCTCAATGTTTTCATCTGTAAAATGAGGAGGGTTAGACTAAATAAACGCTAAGATCTGTCCAGCACTCAAATTCCATGAGTCTGTGATTCTTTCTTCATGTGGAAGGCAGCCCTTTATGCCTTTATATGTCCCTCATTTCTCTCCTCTGGACTACTGAATGTTTGAAACACTGAAGAATTAGGATTCTCAGAAAGATTAAAAAGTAACCCTGTCTTTCAGGATAACTGTGCCTTGCACGTAGCGTTGCTGTTGAGTCATTTTGGTCCTGTCCCACTCTTTGTGACCCCATTTGGAGTTTTCTTGGCAAAGATGCTGGAGTAGTTTGCCATTTCCTTCTCCAGTTCATTTCACAGATGAGGACACAGGCCAACAGAGTTAAGTGACTTGCCCAGGGTCATGCAGTTAGTAAGCATCTGAGGATGGATCTGAACTCAGGTCTTCCTGACTCCTATTCACTGCACCACCTAACTGTCCTTGCACGTGGAGGCAATTACCAAATATTTGTTGAATGTGATAACTTGAAAATAGTCTCCTCCAGATTGATTATAACTGTACATTATATATGTGTGTGTGTATATATATAAGTAGTTAATATATATTTTTTCTAGCACCAACAAATATCTTATGCATCCTCAGTCTTTTCTTCTTCACTTACCCCTTGTCACCTGCCTACAAATATGCTTAGAAATCCCAAGGCCCAATGAAAAACCTTCTCTTTCACCCTTCTATGTTATCTAACTACTCTTTGGGTCAGTTAGGTGGCACCATTGATGGAATGCCAGGCCTGGAATCAGGAAGACTCATCTTCCTGAGTTCAAATCTGGCCTCAGATACTTACTAGCTGTGTGACTCTGGGCAAGTCACTTCACCCTGTTTGCCTCAGTTTCTTCATCGGTCAGATGAGCCAGAGAAGGAAATGGCAAACCACTCGAGTATCCTTTACCAAGAAAACCCCAAATGGGGTCACGAAGAAACGACTGAACAATAACAACAAAAATCCTATCTCTCATCTCCCTTTCACTGCTAAACTCCATGAAAAGTTATCTAGACCCAGTTTCTCACTACCCAATCTTTCTTTAACTCCTTACAATCTGCCTTCTACTTCTACTGAAACTACCCTCTCATGGTTTACCAACAATCTCCTAACCACCATGCCCAATGGCCTTTTTTCACTCTATTTGCCTTGACCTTTCTGCTACTTTTGATATTATTGAGCCCTCTTCTTCCTTGGCTTCAAGGTCATCAAGCTCTCCTGATTTTCCTTTGATCTTTCACTCCTCTATTTTTTGTTATCTCTTCATTTTTCTCCTTCCCAAAGTGTCTCCCCCCCTGTCTTCCTACACTCTATGGGTTGGCAGTTCCACTCATTCCTTCTGTCAGTGGTTTCCCTATCCCATCCTTCCCTAATCTTCCATTGTGCCCTTTGGAAAACATGTTCTATTAATAACAAACTACCTTTCATATTGGATCTGTGCATTTTTTTCCCCTGGAAACTGCTTTTTATATATTATATATTCACTTTATGCATGAATGATGATTTTTCTCCCAAAGAAGTAGATACTTAATAAATTCTTATTGAATTGACTTAAATCCCATAGCTTCAATAATCACTGCTATGTAGATGAATCACACAAATCAATTTCTTGAGTCCAGACTCCTCTTGGGAGGTCCCAGCAATATGTTTTCAACTGCTCAACATTTTTAATCTGACTTAACAAAAGCCATAGAAAGCATGCTTGTCAAATTTGTAGGTGATAAAAGCTGGGAAGAATAGCCAACACATTAGATTTCACAGTTATTAGGATGAACATAATAACATAAAACTAAATGAGGACAAGTGTAAAGTTCTACACTTACAGTAAAAAAAAAAAAATGAACTTCATGAATACATGATGGGAAAGGTACGCTAAACTCCCAGTTCATTTTAAAGAGTCAAAGAGTATTAATGGACTATAAGTTCAATATGACTCAGTAGTGTGATACAACCATTAAAAAAGCTAATGCTAGGGGCACTAGGTGGAGCAGTGGATAGAGTACTGGCCCTGGAGTCAGGAGGACCAGAGTTCAAATCCAACCTCAGACACTTACTAGATGTGTGACCATGGGCAAGTCACTTACCCCAATTGCCTCAAAAAAAAAAAAAGCTAATGCTAGCCTTTGTTACATTCAAAGAGGCTCAGTGTAAGAAGTAGGGAGGTGACAGTTCTACTGCACTCTGGCTTGTTCAAACCACATCTGGAGGTCTGGGAACCACATTTTAGAATATCTTCAAACAAGGGGGTTTTCATAAGAGTGGGACCAGGATGGCAAAAGAAATAGTTTCTATATTATATGCTGACCTATTAAAGGAATTGGAAGTATTTAGCCGGGAGAAAACTTATGGGAGGCATAGCTTTCTTCAAGTATATGCCTGGCTTCTAGGATGTTGGGGGATGGGAAGGGGAGAGGACAAGGAAATGAATACACAAAGAAATATATAAATATATAATATATACAATATGCATACATATATACGTATAGACAAACTATATGCACACAACACAGTGGTGTTTATATAGTAATTTCAAAGGAAAAGGCACTAAGAAGTTGGGGGAGGTTTGCATTAAGAAAGGACTTTCATTGGAAAGGGCATCATTATAGCCTTAAAGGCAGTGTAGTATGGTAAATAGCATATAGAATTTGAAGTTAAGGCAACTGAGTTCAATTCTTTCTATAGACATTTACTAGTTCTATCATCATAGGCAAGTCACTGTAATTTTTAGAGCCTCATTTCCTCACGTATAAAATTGGTAATACTTGTATTACCTACCTCACATTTGTTGTAAAGCAAGTTCTTTTCAAATATAAAAGGGCATTCTCCAGAAGAAAGTAATCTTTTTGAGGGTCAGGACTATTTTCTATTGTCTCTTTTTAGTATCATGTAGAACAATACTTTGCATACAGTAGGCACATAATAAACGCCTGTTGGATTCTGTGCTCCAACCAAACTGAACTCTTTCCTCCCTTCTATTACTAAGAACTGTGCTCTAAGACCTATAAGTCTTTAGTCACATTGTTCTATCCACTCCAACCACCTTGCTATTAGACCGCCAGAAACTGTGTCCCTAATCCCTGGGGAAGTTATTCTGTGTGGTTGAGCAATCTGGACTGTGAGTGAGCATACACTGTCCTAGCTCATTATGCTAGCCCCAGATCAGACCTTGTTTCATCACCCCTGCCACTATTCACTTGCTCGAATGCCTGTTTTGGGCACAGTAATAAAATCAATATTACCATTGCTTTTGGAAAGGGCATGGATCAACTCACCATCCCTGTGACACTCCCAACCCAAAACTCCTTGATATGTTTTATCTTCCCCATTAGAACATAAGCTCCAGGGACTATCTAACTTTTCCATTTGTATCACCAGCACTTAACACAATGCCCTGAACTAGACAGGTGCTTAATAAATGCTTTTTCATTTATTAGTTCACTCTGTTTGCTTAGAATGTCTTCAATGGTTCAAAACTTTTTAGTGATATCACTAATTATAATTATTTACATTGGTGTCTCATCCTTTTGTACACTGCTAGCTTCCTGAGGGTGTAAGCGTTTAAAAAGATTTCAGAGACATAATTTCTGGGGAATTTAACCATTTTATTAATAATGCCAGCTTTTTAATAAAAGGATGGTCATTTGGCAGTCTCTCTTTTAGAACAAAGACAATCAAGGTGGCAGACTCACTGCTTATATGTCCTTTTGGAAGAGGCATGTTCCCCAGGGTGGCAATCAACTCTGATTGGTTATCAGTTAATAAGAGAATGAATATTACAATGAGAAGCTGGACCTGAACTTTGATTACTCATTCACTTAAGTTACCCCCAGCCTTGGGCAAAGAATTCTATTCAAAGAATTTATCCCCACCCAAATCTGAGAAGAACAGCTGCTCTACCTGGGTGGAGTCTGGATAGAGGTAAAGATGAGTTCAACCTTCAGAGATTGAGATCTTAAAATGAGGACCTAAGAAAAAGGGGGAAATCAGAACCTCTCCAAATCATTGGTATTAATAATCATTTCTCTCAAGGGTAAGGACCATATCTCATCTAAATTTAGGGTCTGTCTTAGCACCTAGCCCAGGGTTCTGCCCTGCCATAGTAGTAGTTTAATAAATATTTGTTCTCTTATATTATAGAATATTAGCTTCTTTGTCTAGTCACATGAATTAGTGAGTTAAGGGCTTCTGTTTTCTTAAAGATCTGTAGATTAAAAAAAAAACAGCCTATAGGCTTTAAGGAAGCATATATCATTGCCCTGTATAAGGCAAAGATGACATCCTCAAATTATGACTTACATATTCCCATCATACTGAGCCCTTCATGCTATCTCTCTTATGGGTTCCTTTGAGTGGCAATTTCTTTTGGCTTCTATCACCAACATCATTTTTTTTTAACAAGAGAAGCTTGCTCATTTGGGTAATCCAAACATAAAAGGGAATGACCCTACTTGGCAAACAGATTTTCCATTGAAAATATTTTGAAGACAACTTGCCATTATGAAAACCTTCATTTTAAATTATCTCTGTTGACTATAAATAGTGATGGAAGAGCATATTAAATGTGCTATATGCTAATATTCCACCATGCTTTCCATTGCTGGAGAAAAGATGACCACAGGGACCCATGCAGCTTGGCCTTTAGCTGGGAGCTAATAAAAAGTGAAGAAATAAAAACACATCATTGCAGACAGTACAGTGGAGACAGTATGATTAAGCAGGCCAAGAAGATTATTGCCTGTTTCACCAGCTCCAGCTCATTAAACATTCTGTTGAAAACTGTTCCAGCTCCCAGTTCTAAATGAAGCAGACTTGCCTAGCAATGAAGCCCTCCACTGGTTCCTGGCTAAAAGACCATGTTTTCCCTAAAGAATGCCTGAAATGGGACTACCGTGTTCTCCGAAGACAAAAATGAGAAATGAAAAGACTGGTCTGGAGATCATGGGCAGCAAATACTGGACCAGAAAGATCCATTGCCCTTCATTATAAAGATAAGACCCCACAGATTCTGTACAAACAAGAAGAGAAGGTTAAGTTACCAAGTATCTTTTGAGTTTGTTTTTTTTCCAAATTGCCCACAAAATCTTTTCTTCTGGAACTTTGGTAGTTTGCATTCACTTTATGATTTATTTGGCACTAATGTTTTCGGGATAATGAGGCCAATGGCAGCAAACTCCCTGAGTTGACATCTCTCCTATTTCATTCTGCCTGGTGTAGTGCTAAGTTCCCACTAGCCTGTGAACTCCATGAGGGCAGAAACCATACATTCTTTATGTGTTGCACATAGTAGGCACATTATAAAATTTTTTGTATTGAATATATGTGCAGTATAATAAAATAATGTATATAAAGAGTTTTTCAAGCTTTAAAACAATATATAACTGTCAATTATCATTATCAACATAGCACATGGGAGGAGCCTCACTATCCCAATTCACAGAGTAATTACATCAGACAAATCTGCCCCAGGTTCTGGGTACTGTGTGCATCTACATCCATTTAAAATCATAGCTCAAGAGCCCCCACTATGTGTTTACTAGTTAGGTGGAAGGCAAATTTAGTTCAAAGCAAAGGTATTTAATGAAATAGCATAGTACAGGCCAAAGCAACAAAATATTTCATCTTCAAGTCAAAGGCATATTCTCCTACAAATACACATACACTATCAATGGTAAGAGTAGACACACACAGGAAACATATGATCAAGGCATGTATCTGGAGGAGCACACATATGAGCAAAACATGTGGCCCTTAGGCTCTTCTCCCCCCTCCCCCAGCTATGATCTTTTATAAAATAGATATCTTTAATCCATTCATCCATGTGAGTAGGCAGAGGTCTTCCGAGGTAGAAAAAAATCCTTTCAGCTTTTTTTCCTCAAGGATTGTTCTGTCTATTCCTTTCAGAGCCTTGACCAGAACAGATTTTTTTCATCTGAGAGAAATTCTTTGCCCCAAACACCAACCTCTTTAGTACAAAAACAACGGCCCTTCTAGCTAACTAGTGCCTTCAGACTCCATTCTATTTTTGAAACCATTATTTCCAATCATAGGGCTTGATCACTTTCTATCTGAGATTTCAGTGTAGCTTAGGGTAAGGATTCCTTATGGTTTTATGCTTAATTTTCAATGGCTAGATTACACATAGTCAGTATCCAAACTAGAGACTTCCTAACGAAATACCAAAGGCTCTCAGAGACGAAGGTCTCCCAGTTTCTCAATCATCAAATCCTTCTACTCTCCAGTGCAGATAGATGAATACAGAAGTTGGGAGTAAGGGAAATCCAAGAAGACACAGAAACAAAACTAAGCTTAGGCAGGAAGTCATTGTAATCACCTGCCTAACCATATTCCTGACCTTTTATATGGATCCAACAGCAAAGTCTTTTCAATATTTCAGCTTTCTTTCATAACACAGGGTGTCCCGAAAGGCTTAGCACAGTTTAAAGCAGGGGTGGGAAACCTGTGGCCCTCTAGGTCCTCAAGTGTGGCCCTTTGACAGAATCAAAACTTCACAGAACAAATCCCCTTCATAAAAGGATTTGTTCTGTAAAACTTGGACTCAGTCAAAAGGCAGCCCCCAAGGACCTAGAAGGCCACATGTGGCCTTGAGGCCATAGGTTCCTTATCCCTGGTTAAAGTTTTAGGTTTAACCTGTGGTAACTTGGTACAGCATAGTCAACTCAGTTTAGGATTAAGAAAGATTAATAAAGGAAGGCAGGAAGGAAGGAAGGCAGGAAGGAAGGAAGGAAGGAAGGAAGGAAGGAAGGAAGGAAGGAAGGAAGGAAGGAAGGGAGGAAGGAAGGAAGGAAGGAAGGAAGGAAGGAAGGAAGGAAGGGAGGGAGGGAGGGAGGGAGGAAGGGAGGGAGGGAGGGCGGGAGGGAGGAAAGAAAATGAGGGAAGGAAGGAAGAAAAGGAGGGAGGAAGGGAGGTTTTCATCACCAAGAATCCTCCAAAATGGGATCACAAAGTCAGACATGACTGAAAGAACTGAACAAGGACCACAAGCACTCTACATTCTTGCCAAACTAGACCAGTCTCTACAGTCTTCTGTTTCTGTGGCTTTTCTTAGACTCTTCCCTCTGCCCAACAAGTCCCTCTTTAAGCCTTGTTGAATTCCTGCACAGCCATTAAAATAAAACTCAAATCCCCTCCATTGTCCTCCCTAATCAACCCTGTCTGTAGTAACCTTCCTCCTCAGACCTCACATAGTGTTTTGCTTTATAATTTTCTAGTGTACTTATTATCTAATATTATGTTACAGTTACTTGTTAGTATCTTATCCCATTACTAGACTGTAATTTCCACAAGGATAGGGATGGTGTCTTATCTAAACTTTGTATCTCTCCCAATGTCTATCATAGTGCTTTGTACAGAGTAGGAACTTAATAAATGTTGGTAATTCAATTGGTAAAATGAATGAATGGATAAATATTTACTGACTCCTTGTACTGTGTTGTCTATTGGCTTTGGGCTCAAATGACTAATCTTCAAGGGCCTCCAGAGCAGAAAAAATCAAATATTTCATTTGTGGGACTAATAGTTCAGAGATTATCAAGGTAATTTACAAGTGTGTACTCTTTGTATTAGTGGCATAAATCACAAAATGATGGGAAAAGTCCTCATTATGCAAAGTTTTTCCCCATCTTTATGAGCTAATTCATAATTCCAAAAAAACAATGAGAAATGGTATTAAAATTTATCTTGATATTGAAGGGATACAAGATAAGACACCACCCCCCACATTACTCTATAATTTTGCATAAGCATTAAAATTACATACGTACTGATTGAAAGAGTCCCTTGACCTCTGGCACAGGAACATCTGAGAAAAAAATAAAAAGAAAGGGTTCAGAATATTTGATAAAGGATGCAACTGTTGTTGACCTTGTAACACAGTGACATCATTGCCCAGTCCTTTGATGTATTCTGTGTCCCAAGGTCTCAATCAACTTACAGCATAGTCCAATGCATGAGACTTTCCCTAGGAATGCATAAAATACAGGTAAATATACACTTAGAAAGCCATCTGAGCAAAGAACATTGCTCTATCCCAAAGAGCCTTTGCTTTTAATATATTTAACTCTACCTTCATAGCATAAAGGGCTAGTTTGGAGTATACCAGTCCAGAGACTTGGACCATCTCTACCTCTGAATTGTTATTATTTGTAGTTATTGTTGTCCTTTGTTCTAGAAGAGGACCATGATATCCGGAAGGTGATGCCATGACTTGCAAGTGAATTGGATTTAAGTGAGGGAGGGCTGTACAAAGTCACCACCCTCACTTTCTCCTCCAGAGCCATCTGGGTCCAAAGGCAAGATCAGGACTACTGGAGCCTCTGGGTAACCTCAGAATGAAAAAGAGGCTGTTTGGGGCTATTGGCAGCAACTTCTAGCTTCCTACTCTCCCCAGCCTCTCTCACTTATTTTGGTAATAATTAGAATGGGATAGAAAGTTTTCTTTCTACCCATAACACCTAGGAATTAATGAGTTAATCTGTATGAATAGTATTCAAACCTCTTGGAAGGAAAGAAAAGACCAGAAGAGGACAAAATGTTATTCTTTCCTCCCTATTTCTTTTTAGGCATGCCAGGCTACATTTCATAGTTTGATTGAAATTGTGCCATCCAGTCTGTCTCTTCACAAACAAATAAAATATTCCGAGCTTCTCGCATTTGGAAGAGCACAGCTTGCATCTTTTTATGAAGAAAAAACAAACACTGTGTATTGTAACAACCCAAGTATGATGGATTAAACATGTATGAAAGCCAGAGCAACTCTTGTTACACAGACCATAGACTGGCTATTAGGAAAAAGTGAAGCAGCAGGGTTGGTGGTATGGAACAGAGTCAGGGTGCAGAGGGATGTGTGTGACACTGTTTTAGAAGAGCAAAGTGGAATCAGGCTGCATGACCTTGTCTATACTGCACCTTGAACATGGCAACTTTACAGAAATGAAATTAAAATCCAGTTCAAAAGGCTGAGATAAAATCACATGCCTGTGACTTTAAATGCTAGGACATAACTAGGCATGAGGCAACTAGAGCTCTGTCCCAGGCACTGACCTCCCAACTTAGAGGAAGTCTTCAGAGGACAAGAGGAAAAGGGGATTGTAGGTTCCCGTAGGCTGGTCCCAAGATAAGGATCGGAGAGAGATGGAGTCTTTGGCATGGATGCTGTTCCTCCTTGGGAGGAGGTACAAATTGGGCAGAGGAGCAACACAGCTCCAATGCAGACTGGGAATAAGAGGCAGGCTTCAAAATGGTACTCTGACCACACTCCACATTCAGTAAATGCAGGAGACAGAGACAGGATTGCTTGTGGTAGAAGGATGGGGAGGGAGAGTGCTTCCCGTGACATAGGAATTCTTGTAGAAATACACAGACTGGGTCCTGGGCTCTCCAGGCTTTGAACTGCTCCAAAGTGGGGGATATACTGCTCCTTACCACATTGAACCTAGGGAAAAGTGTTAGTGTAGCTACCAGACAGTCCTTAGAAGAGCACTGGGATGAAAAATAGTCCCCAAAACACCACCATCACCACCACCCCTCATCCCCAAAACTGTATTATCCTCATGCATCAGAATTCGAGGCTATGGCTCTGATATGGAGACAGACAGACAGAAAGACAGAGTAAATATGGTCCTACCTCCCCCATTTTACTATTATAATTATTCACTAGTGGAGACTTACATGACCAAGAATATTTGAGAATTTCTTTTACAATAAGCTCTTACTTATAGGTCACTTGAAATTATTCTCCTGTTATATCATGCAAATATGTCTTGTCTCCCCATTATAAATTCCTTAAGAGCCTGTGTCTTCTACTTCTTTTGTATCTTCCATGTAATCAAGTATAATAATATATTTGCAATATATTTACAGATACAAATATATACACATGGTTATTGACTCTATCGCACTCCTCAAAGGGGCAAGTGCAAAAAAATCTTCTTTTCCATTCAAGTCCCCAATTCTACATCTTCTACCCTTTATCTTAGTAAGTGACTTGATTTCCTACTTTACAGAGTCAAGTCACTTCAATAAGCATTTATTAAGCACCCACTATATGCCAGCCACAGTGCTAAGGGCTTGGAAAAAACCAGTCCCTGCTCTCAAGGAGCTCACAGTCTAATGGGGGAGAAAACATGCAAACAACCATGTACAAACAAGGTATTTATAAAATAATTTGGAGATAACCAATAGAGAGAAGTTACAAGGATTAAGGGAGATTGGGAAAGGCATCTTGTAGAAGATGGGATTTTAGCTGGGACTTGAAGAAAACCAAGAAAGCCAGGAGATGAGATGAGAAGGAAGAGTATTCCAGGTATAGTGGAATGCCTAGTGTTGGGACATAGAGTGTCCTGTACAAGGAAAAGCAACAGAGGCCAATATCACTGGATTGAAGTTTGTGGGAAAGGGAGGAAGGGGCCAGGTTATGAAGGGCTTTGGATGCCAAACAGAGAGTTTATTTGATCCTGAAGGTAATAGGGAGCCACTGGAATTCACTAAATGGAGAGGCAACATGGTCAGATCTATGCTTTAGGAAGATCAATCTGACACCTGAGTGGAAGATGGACCAGAGTGAGGAAAGGTTTGTTACAGGAAGAACAATCAGAAATCTAGTGAAATAGAGACTGTGTAAGGTGAGGAGAGAAACCTGGAACCAGGGTAATGGTAGCTTATACACCTCCTTCTGTCCTCTGACATTGCCACCACCCTGGTCTAGAACCTAATCACCTCATGCCTAGATTATTGCAATAGCCTACTGGTTGGTCTCCCTATTTCAAGTCTCTCTACACTGTAGTCCATCCTCCACTCAGTTATGAAATTTATCTTCCTAAAGCACAGATGTGACCATGTTAGCCCTAGTCAGTAAACTCCAGTCGTTTCCTATTACCTGCAGGGTCAAATAGAAAATTCTGTTTGGCATTCAAAACCCTTCACAATCTGACCTCCTAACTGTCCAGTGTTCTTATCCCTTATTTCCCCCATCCCACCCCCCCACACAAACACAGACACAAATACAAACACATGCTCTGCCTCCAATAACGCTGGCCTCTTTGCTGTTCCTTACATAGGACACGCCATCTCCTGACCCTGGGCATTTATACTGACTTCCCCGTGCCTTAAATATTTTCCTTCCTCATCTCCAGCTTCTAGGAAGCTCCTAGTTTCCTTCAAGTTCCAGATAAAATTCTACCTTCTACAAGAAGCCTTTCTGGAGCCCCCTTAATGCCAATACCTTCCTTCTGTTTATTTTCTCTAGTATGTTGAATATATATCTTGTTTGTATATGATTGTTTACATAGTCTCCCTCATTAGAATGTGGGCTTCCTGAGAGCAGATTGTCTTTTTTCTCTCTTTCATCCCTGGCACTTAGCACAATACCTAGAAAAAAAACAGGCAATAAATACTTCTTGACCAACTGACTGTCTCCTCCCTTCCGTTCTACAATACAACATTTTTGTGTTTCTTCCTCTTCTGTCTTCTTTGCTAGCTTCTCATCCTCCTTCCATCTGTATTTATTCCTGTATTCTTGAAGGTTTTGTCCTTGAAACTATTCTCTGTGTGTGTGTGTGTGTGTGTGTGTGTGTGTGTGTGTGTGTGTGTAATTTTCCCTTGGCAACCTCATGCATTCCCATGGCTTCAATTAACATCAATTTATAGAGAGCTCCTTAATCTCTCTTTATCTCCCAAGCTCTATCCAGAGTTCCAAGCATGTGTGTATACATATAGAAACACAGATATATTTATATGTGAATACACACATATATCAGCTAGAAATCTCTACCTGGTTGTTCTCCTGGCATATCACACTCAAGTACTTCTAGAAATAAACTTTCATCTCCCCTCCCTTCCACTGAAAATAAAACCTATCTACACTTTCCCTACTTTTTCTGTTTCCTGATGGCAACATTATCCTTTCAATCTCCCAGGCTCTCTTGGAGTCATCTTGGACTCCCCACCATCACTACCAATGTTCCACGTCCAATCATTTGCTGACCTCACTGTTGAATACCTGTGAAACTTGGATAGTACACCAGTGCCATGCCAGGAAACTGAATCACTTCCATTTGAATTGTCTTAGGAAGATTCTGAAGATCACCTGGCAGGATAGGATACCGGATTCTAAGGTTCTTTCTCAAACTAAACTGCCAAGCATTCAAACTCCACTGCAGAGAGCACAACTCTGATGGGCTGGCCATGTTATTCGAATGCCAAATGTAAGCTTGCCTAAAAGACTATTTTATGGAGAACTCACACAAGGCAAGCACTCAGATGGTGATCAGAAAAAGCAATACAAGGACACTTCAAGGTCTCTCTGAAGAACTTTGGAATTGACTGTGAGATATGGAAGACACTGGCATAGGACTGCTCAGCATGGCATGCCCACATCAAAGAAAGTGCTGTGCTCTCATGAGCAAAGCAGAATGGAAATAGCTCAAAAGAAACGCAAGATGCACAAATTTAGAGAATCCACCCGAAAGGTTCACATGGACTATTTGTGCCCAACCTGTGGTAGAGCATTCTAAGCTCATATTGGTCTGATCAGTCACAGTCAGATACACTGTATCTTGACCTTGACGGTGATGCCATTTTGGTCCTCTTGGAGAACAAAGAACAACAACCATCCAATCATTTGCCAAGTCCTACAGATTTTACATTTGCAATATATCTCTTCCATCTGTCCCCTTTTTTGGCCATTGCAACAACCTTAGCTCCACCCCCTTTTTTAATTAGACTAGGAATAGTTTCCTAACTGGCCTTCCTACAATCCCAGTTACCTACACTCCAGTTCATACTTTAATTCACCTTGTTGATCACTCCTCCAAAAACTTTCAGTGACATATCAATGGTACATGATTCCCTACCAAATAAAATATAAAGTCCCTAAACTGGCATTCACTGCCCTACACACTTTAACTACAGCCTACTCTTATAGATTCAATTCTATTACTCTCCTTTCCCTACTCTTCTGGCTAAGCTAAACTTTCCTCTGTCCCCTATTCTTGCTACGCCCTTTCCTATGTCCATCCTCCATGCCTAGAATGGATTCCCATCCTATCCATCTGAGGCAGCTAGAAAGCACAGTAAGTACTGGATGCAGAGTCCTAAGACCTAAGTTCAAATCCAGACTCACACTCCTACTAGCTGAGTGACCCTAAGCACTCCAATTAACCTCATTTCTCCCAAATGAAAGTCATTTTCCCCTTCTATTTCTCCCAGCAGTCCTGTTGTACTTAACACATTCTCCTTTTTTTCATAGTAATTTATATCTATGTGTCTTTCTTAAGACAAGGGGCAACATCTTAATTATCTTTGTAAATACAGGATGAGTGATATTGGACCTGATTTCCCTAATAAAGGGAACCCCTAGAAAAGGAAGCTCCCTCTACAAATGTAGGTCAGCACCTTCTCTGCAAAGTGCAGTCTTAAAGGTTTATCTAGATCTAGAGTACTAAGGGGCAGCTAGGTGGCACAGTAGATAGAGGGCCAGGCCTGGAATCAGAAAGAGCTGAGTTCAAATACAGCCTCAGACACTTGTTGTATGACCCTGGGCAAGTCACTTAACCTTGTTGACCTCAGCTTCCTCATCTGTAAAAATGAACTGGAGAAAGAAATAGCAAATCACTCTAGTATCTCTGCCAAGAAAACTCCAAATACGAGTAGAGTAGAATAGGACATGACTGAAAAAAAAAAAGCTTCTCAACAACAGCAAAAGACAACTAAAAGGTTAAATGATTGAATCAGGACCCACAGCCAGTCTGTGTCCGAGTGGGACTTCAATCTAGTTCTCCCTGGCTCTAAGGCCAGCTCTCTCTCTAC
>NW_020954610.1:903538-928119 GCF_900497805.2 Vombatus ursinus | reverse complement strand
GTAGGATTTGAACTTGGGTTTTTCTGACTCCAAGCCCAGTATACTCTAATCCACTACTGCATAGTAAAATGTGACGAACAGCTTCTCAGAGTGCAATATGCCGACCCACTTTGTTACTGCAATAGTCTGCAACCATGTCCTGGCTTTTCCCACTCCATATGTACCTCCTCTGCACCTGCCCATAAAAGTATTATTTTTCTCTTTGAGACAATCAACTGTTTCCATCCAATGAATTTTTAAAATAGAAAGAAGAAAACCAGATATGGAGGAGAGGTGAGGGAAGATGTTAGATGTCTCAGAAATATTTTGCACTTCATACCAAAAGCACTGACAATTCCCTCAGAGCACTACTGATAACCAGTTGTCTGAAGCACGAGTGGCCAGAGCAGATCTGGGCAGGTAGGGATTATTGGCCAAAAGAGAATTCTGCTTCCTCCACCGGCAGATTTATAACCAAAAGGAAAAAGCGTGTTTCCTAAATCCCTGGCCAGCGTGTGGACTGTATCAGCATTTCACTCCTCTTCAAGTAAAAATCTCAGATTCCCAAGTAGAAGTGAGAGCCCCCAAAGGAGGGGAAATTTTTCAGAAACAAATGTTCTCTCACCATTTTTTTCATCACACATCTTTAACTAAACTCAACTCAGCAAGTACATACTGTGTGTCTCAAAAGTCACTGCAGTTTGAAACTTTTGGAATACTATATGTATATATACATATATACATGGAATACATATACATATATGTGTGTAAATCTATACAGGTGTGCATTGTATACATGCATGTACTGCAGACATGTTCAATTATAAGCATATGTATAGGCATATGCATGTGTGTACATGTATGTATACACACACACACACACACACAGTATTCCAAAAGTCTTAGAGCAGGGGGGCGGAGCCAAGATGGCAGAGGGAAAGCAGTGACTTGCTTGAGCTGTCCCTCAAACCCCTCCAAATACCTACAAAAAATGGCTCTAAACAAATTCTAAAGCAGCAGAACCCACAAAATAACAGAGTAAAACAAATTTCCAGCTCACGATAACCTGGATGGCTGATCAGAAAGGTATATTGCACCGGTGGGGAGAGGAGCGCAATTTGGCATAAGTGCACAGGCTGCAGTGACCCTGGAGCAGGCCTCACAGGACTGAATCGCAGGCAGCTGTGGTGGTTTCCAGACTTCTCAACCCACAAAAGCCAAAGACAACTTAGAAGGTCAGTGGGAAAAGTTTGTGACTGCAGTGAGAGAAGAAGCTAGGTCTCAGCTACTCCCAGGGCAGCAGCTGCCTCCTGACCTTTCAGCCCACAGACTGAGGGGGAATCGAATGGCTAATCAGAGGGGGATTGCAAAGATCTCTTTGCCAGGGCTGAGGCAGGAATCTCTTGCTTTGCCTGTGCTTGGATCTGGGTCACAGTTCTGAGGGGTGGTCCTGTGGCGAGGAGGAGTGCTGGCATGGTGGAGCTTTTAGTGGCTGTGGAGAGGAAATACCTTGCTCCTCATCATAGCACCTTGGAAGAACTGAAAATTTACAGGTCCCTAGAAGTATCTCTGAAACAGCTGTACAAACCCCTGAAGCTTGGGACAGTACATTCTCCACATTGGAAGCAGACTCTTACCTTAACAAAGAGTTTAAAACTCAAGTAATTGGCCGGGATCATGAGTAAGCAGAGCAAAAACAGTCAGACTATATTATCTTACATTGGTGACAAAGAAGATCAAAACATACAACCAGAAGAAGAAAACAAAGTCAAAGCTCCTACATCCAAAGCCTCCAAGAAAAATATGAATCAGTCCCAGGCTTTGGAAGAGCTCAAAAGGGATTTTGAGAAGCAAGAGAAGCAGAGGAAAAACTGGGAAGAGAAATGAGAATGATGCAAGAAAATCATGAAAAGCAAGTTAACAGCTTGCTAAAGGAGACCCAAAAAAATACGGAAGAAAATAACACCTTAAAAAATAGACTAACCCAAATGGCAAAAGAGGTCCAAAAAGCCAATAAGGAGAAGAATGCCCTAAAAAGCAAAATTGGCCAAATGGAAAAGGAAGTCCAAAAGATTACTGAAAAAATACTTCCTTAAAAATTAGAATAGAGCAATTGGAAGCTAGTGACTTTATGAGAAATCAAATCACTGTAAAACAAATTCAAAAGAATGAAAAATTAGAAAACAATGTGAAATATCTCATTGGAAAAACAACTGACCTGGAAAATAGATCCAGGAGAGAGAATTTAAAAATTATTGGACTATCTGAAAGCCATGATCAAAAAAAGATCCTAGACATCATCTTTCAAGAAATTATCAAGGAAAACTGCCCTGATATTTTAGAACCAGAGGGCAAAATAGAAATGGAAAGAATCCACCGATCTCCTCCTGAAAGAGATCCCCAAAGGAAAACTCCTAGGAATATTGTAGCCAAATTCCAGAGTTCCCAGGTCAAGGAGAAAATATTACAAGCAGCCAGAAAGAAATAATTCAAGTACTGTGGAAACACAATCAGGATAACATAAGATTTAGCTGCTTCTACATTAAGGGACTGCAAGGCATGGAATATAATATTCCAGAGGGCAAAGGAGATAGGATTACAACCAAGAATCACCTACCCAGCAAAACTGAGTATAATCCTGCAGGGGAAAAAATGGTAATTCAGTGAAATAGAGGACTTTCAAGCATTCTTGATGAAAAGACCAGAGCTGAATAGAAAATCTGACTTTCCAATACAAGACTCAAGTGGAACAGGAAGAGGTAAACAAGAAAGAGAAATCGTAAGAGATTTATTAAGGTTGAACTGTTTATATTCCTGCATGGAAAGATGATATTTATAACTCATGAGACCTTTGTCAGTATTAGGGTAGTTGGAGGGAAAAAATTGTATGTATGGATGGATAGATAGATAGATAGATAGATAGATAGATAGATAGATAGATAGATAGAGGGCACAGGGTAAGTTGAAGATGAAGGGGTCATATATGGAGAACAAAATTAAGGGGTGGGAGAGGATTATAATAGGAGAAGGAGAAAGGGAGAGGTAGAACGGGGTAAATTATCTCACAAAAAAACAGAAAAGAAAAAAGCTTTTACAGTGGAGGGGAAACGGGGGAAGGTGAGAAGGAATGAGTGAATCTTATTCTCATAGGATTTGACTTAAGGAGGGAATAACATACACACTCAATTGAGTATGGAAATCTGTCTTACCCTTACAGGAAAATAGGAGGGGAAGGGGACAATAGAGTAGGGGGATGATAGGAGCACAGATTGGAAAAGGGGGTAATCAAAAGCAAATACTTCTGAGGAGGGACAGGGTCAAAAGAAAGAATAGAATAAATGGGGGGTGCAGGATAGGATTAAGGGAAATAGAGTTAGTTTTTCACAGCATGTCTACTATGGAAATATTTTGCATAACTGCACATGTATAGCCTATATTGAGTTGCTTGCCTTTTCAATGAGGGTGGGTGGGGAGGGAGGAAGGGAGAAAATTTGGAACCCAAAGTTTTAAAAACATATATTTAAAAAAAATGTTTTCACATGCAACTGGGAAATAAAAAATACAGGAAATGGGTTACAGAAATCTATCCTGCCCTACAGGAAAATAGAAGGGGAAGGGGATAAGAGAAGGGGGAAAGAAATAGAAGGGAAGGCAGACTAGGGAAGGGGTATTCAGAACACATGCTACCTTGGGGGAGGGGGAGGGGCGAGGTGGGGTGAAAATTTGGAACTCAAAATCTTATGGAAGTAAATGTTGAAAACTAAAAATAAATATATTTATTAATTAAAAAAAAGAAAAAAGTCTTAGAGCAGGTAAAACTGCAATAAGACTTTTGAGATACACTTTTGATCTTTTGGCAAGTCACTGAATCCTTATTTGCCTCAGTTCCTCATCTGTAAAATGGGGACACACTAAAGAAGGAAGTGGCAAACTACTCCAGTATCTTTGGCAAGAAAACCTCGAAATGGGGTCCCAAAGGGTTGGACACAACTGAAACAGCTGTGCTATATACATATATAAATATGTATATGTATGTATACATGTATATGTATATATATGTATATGTATACATAGACACATACCTATATATACTTTACATATATGAGTATACATGCATCACACATGCATACATGTGTGTATGTATGTATATAATCTACTATGGACAAAAGTAGTCCCAAAAAGCTTTATTCTACTGGGGGTGACAGGGTACAACATGTGTTGTTGTAGTAGTTGTTACTGTTGTTGAGTCATTCCCACTCTGTCCGATTCTTCATGACCCTATTTTGGGTTTTTTTTAGCAAAGGTACTGCAGTGGTTTGCTATTTCCTTCTACAGTGTGTCCCCATTTTACAGATGAGGAATTGAGGCAAATAGGGGATAAGTGACTTTCCCAGAGTTACATAGCTAGTGTCTGAGGCCAGACTTCAACTCAGGTCTTCCTGACTCCAGGCCCACTGCACTATCCATTGTACCACCTAGCTGCCCCAAACAACACATATACAAATAAGTAAATGAAAAGTAATTTTAGGGGCCACATGGGGAGATCATTAACAACTTGGGGGATCATGGCAGGGCATGGATAAGAAGTGTCAGCTGAGCTGAACCTTTAAAGGAGATGTCCTCAAAGCATAGGAGAGGCCACTTTCCCACAACCATAGGTCTTCTCAGGATTCTAGATGAGACCTTTATGCTTTATTTTCCTTCAGTCAAAATGAAAGGCAATAAAAAAAAAATACGGCCAGGTTGAAGGGAAGTAATAAATGAGCCTGAACATCCCTTTACAAAGCCCTCCTCCCCTCATTCACAGAGAAGTGGGTCCACCTGCTGCTTGAAAAGGCCTCTCTTTACAAATTATAAACTTTGACCCAATTTCCTGGTTTGGGTTTGGATTTCCCTAATTCATTTTTTTGGGTGGCTTTCAATACACATCTTACAAACTGAAAGAGAAATGGAAAAGTACAGGAACAAAGCTGGTTATAGAAAATTCCCCAAATTAAAACATACCTTTTTGAACATTCTCAATCCTGAGAGATCAAGTAAAATCCAGAATTTTTTTTGTTTTCATCAAGATCAGGTTTAAATATTTGGAACCCTCTGACAGGGTGTGACATCATTTTTCCTTTCTAGATTGTGGTGTTAAATATATTTAGCCAAACACTTTGAACCAATTGTCTTCTTAAAACACAATATGGATTATATATTTGTTTACAGCTTTGAAGCAAAACTGTGTGACACTGTACATGCTGAGAAGCTGTTAGAACATCCCAGTCAATTCCTGAGGGAAATTCAAAGACTTCTTGACTTGTACTAAACATACAAACACACACGCACAGACACCAGGCCCCCTGTTATTTAGTACAGCAATTCTAGGCATTGTGCCAACTTTCTTTCAAATGCAACCATGGAAGGCAGCCCAGATGACTAGGACTTAGCAAAGGGGCCTATTAATATTTTGTTTCTTATTCTAAACCTCTTGTTCAGCTACTACAAAAAGAAATCCGTGGATTAATTCTTCACAACTCTCAGGCACGAAAGGCAGAAAAGTCTCCTCTCTTCCCATTCATACTGTCCCATTTAACCAAACTTTCAAAGGAGCAGGCTACTCCTATAACAAAAATAACAATAAGCACCATCGACCTTCCAGGTATGGTGTCTAGCACTGGGGATGCAAAGGAAAGAGAAAAATGTCCTAGGAAGACTTTCCTATCAATTACCACACTACTAGGAGGCTCTGTGATTTCATCCACATGCTTATCTCCTGGTACGGGAGCTCTCTCCTCTAAGCAAATGGCAACCAGTCTATGTAGCTATAAATATAGGGGTTCTTAAACTTTTTTTGGGTCCTGGACCCTTCTACAGTCTGATGAAGCCTATGGACTGCTTCTGAGAATAATATTTTTCAATATATAAAATAAAATGCCTAGGATTACAAAGAAAACCAATTATATTGAAATACAGTTTATTTATATTAACTGTATTTCAGTATATAGAGACATATGTGTATATATGTATATAATATATAAACTATATTTCAGTATATATGTATGTATATATGTGTATATGTGTGTATATACATATACATATATATTTAAAAACAAGTTCATGTCTCCAGGTTAAGAACTCCTGTCCTAGAGAGTTGCCTGAGGCATGAGGTTAAGTGACTTGTCCAGGGTCACACAGGGTCATCATGGGTGGGAGCAGCAGATAGAACACTGGACCTGGAGTCAGGAAGACAAGTTCAAATTTGGCCTCATTCACTTACTATCTGTGTGACTCTGGGCAAGTTACTCAACCTCGGTAGGCCTCAGTTTTCTCCACTGTAAAACAACGATAGTAACATTACTTACCTTGCAAGGTTATTGTGAGAATCAGATGAGATAATATTTATAAAGCACTTAGCATAGTGATTTGTTCCATTTCTGCCTTGCTTCCATCCTTCCTCCATTCCTCCCTCCCTCACGCTCTTCTTTCCTTCCTTTTCTTGCTCCCTCTTTTTTTTTCTTCTTTCCTTTCCTTTCCTTCCTTCCTTCTTTGAATCAAGGACTTCCTGACTTAAAGACCAGCATTCAATCCACTGTACCATATTGTCTTTCACCTAATAATTAAAGAGTTGATCAAAAATGGAATAAGCTGCCTCTTAAGGAAATGAGCATCTTTCGACTGGAGGTACTAAAGAAATTGCTGGATAACCCCCGGCATGGTGTGTTTTAGAAGGGATTCATGTTGTCAGGTAAGGAGTTGGACTATTCTAAGATCCCTTTTAGCTTTAAGATTTTATAATACCCAGAAGTCAAGATCCTGTTTATGCAGAGGTAACAAATGATAGAGCTTTCTCTATTTCTACATCTAGATAGTAATCTGCAGAATCCAGAGCTAGCCTGCCCTTTAGCCCCATGCCCCACCAACCCCTGCTGCTGTTCGGTCCTGTCTAACTCTTTGTGACTCTGTGGATCATACCATCAATGGGATTTTCTTGGCAAAGATGCCAGAGTGGTTTGCCATTTCCTTTTCCAGTAACCAGGCCCCTCCCACCTTCTATATGAGGACTGACATTCGACAATAAATCTTTTTCCCTTTCTATCATTATTTCTTTCTTATTTCCTCTACCGGGGCGGGGGGGGGGGAACCTGTGGCCTGAAGACCACATGTGGCCCTCTAGGTCCTCAAGGGTGGCCCTTTGACTGAATCCAAATTTGGACCACACTTGAGGACCTAGAGGGTCACATGTGACCTCCAGGCTGAAGGTTCCCCATCCCTGGCCTAGGGCTAGGGAAGATTGGATTTATTGATATTATGTGTGAAATGCAATAGAAGACCATCTTTTTCAAGTCACAATTTTCAATTTTATTTAACCCGTCAAAAAGTCAGAAAGGACAACTGGACTCATCTAGTCTCAACTATAACCTGGTGCAGTAATGACTATTGTGAATGAGCAAAGCCCTTCATTTCTCATTCCCTCTTCTGCTTTTGTCCAGGAAAGTCATGTTAAGCAATGCTATATTTTCCATATGGAATAGCAGTATGTTGATATAGATAGAGGTCTTGCCTTGGAGTCATGAAAACTTGGGTTCCAGTCTTGCTTCTGATGCGCACTAGCTATGTGACTCTGGGCAAGCCTCTTACCTTTCAATGACCCAGCCAAACTTTCAAGTCTGTAAATTATGAGCAAGTTGTCACTGCAGGAGGAAGTTCCAAACTGGGAGTATTCCATATTGGTAAAATCTCAAATACAAAACCCCTTCCAAAAATAAAAGTAAAAAATAGAACAGGGTCATGTCCTTGAGCTGGATATATATGAACCAAAAGGTCCTTTAGGAAATCTATCTTGCATTTGCTTGGAGCTCTGATTTTTTTAATTCCATTCTTTGTAATTTCAGTCAGCCATCCATTCTTTTTATGATTCCTAGAGTCTTAGAGGGTATGTGTGAATGTGTGTGTGTTTTATGTTATATATGTGTGTAGAGGGAAGAGAGTACTTAAGTTATGTTTAAGTATTTTTTCCCATTTAAATGAAATTTATGGGGGACAAGTCTTCATCCCATGAAGATCAAAAGCTCTAAAACACACATCTGACGCAGATACTACATACATTCAGTGGTGTACTGAAGCTGGCTAATACTAGCTCCCAAGAGCATTGTTAAATTTTCAGTGTATTTTCACCTCAGAAATTGGCAAACACAGTACCAGGTTTCTAATTACAGGTCTCTGTTCTGCAATGTCTTCTCCTTCTATCTTTATCTGTGGTTTGTACAATACAGACAGTATTTAAAATTCCTTAAGAATAATTAAATTGGTTCCAACCCATTCAGCTGGTTTCTACTTCAAACTGGTTCCAACCAGTTCAAACCATGGTATTCAAACTGGTTCTGACCAGTTTGAATCCATTTAAACCCGTTCTAACCAGCTTAAACCAGCTCTGCGAAGAGTCTCATATAATCCTTTCATTTTATAGATAGGGAAGCTAAGATGCTAGAGAAGTTATGTGACTTGCCTAAGGTCACACACAGGTAGTTAAGTAGCAAAACGCAGTTTTTAACCCTGTTCCTCTGCCTCCAATTCCAGGATTTCTTTCCACAGTACCATGTTATTTGTAAGAAATCGTCTCCCATTTTCAAAGGCCAAATTTGCCCCACTTTATCTCTTCCACTTGCCAAATGGGGCTTCTGAAAACATTGAAATCACTACACGGGCTAAAAGGAAGATGCTATGGTTTGTTTTCTTTTGTTTTGTCTTGTTGTTGTTCAGTTGTTTTAGTCATGTCTGACTCTTTGTGACCCCATTTGGGGTTTTCTGGGCAAAGATAGTGGTTTGCTATTTCCTTCTCCAGCTCATTTTACAGATGAGGAAACTGAGGCAAATAGGGTTAAGTGACTTGCCCAGAATCACATAGCTAGTAAGTGTCTGAGGCCAGATTTGTCTTGTTTTGTCTTGACTTTTCTTTTTTATTGTGAATTCAACAATCATCAATAATTATAAACGTTTTAAGACGTGAAGAAAAGGGAAAAAGACTATTCAAGAAGTAAATTCTGCCACATATGGTGTGTAAAAAAGAAAAGAAAAAGAAATATGTGACTATATCCAGAGATGGATGGATAGATAGATACATTAGCTTAGTAAGGTAGTTACAAATTTGTGTCTATTTCTACACCTTCTAACTCCTTCCTGAGAACACCTTTTCAAATGCTTTACCGATGCTCTTTTTTAATATCTGTCACTACCCACCAACCTGTTTCCTCACACCTTCACCTAGCAGAAACCTAGAATCTTGTTCTTATAACAAAATATGTTATTAATTTTAGATAACATCGTAAGAACGCTAAACTATTACAGAAAAATAAGGATGGCCAAAGAATCAAGGAATCACAGAGGTTGGGCCTCAGCAAGCCATCTAGTCCAATCCAAACCCGAAGAATAATTCCTTCTCCAACATATCTAGCAAGTGGTCATCCAGACTTTATTTGAAGACCTCCAATGAAGGGCAACCTACTGCCTCTTGAACTTATTCCAAAGCTTAATTATGGTTACTGTAGCTTTTCTTTATATCAAGCCTGAATTTACCTCCTTGCAATTTCTCCTAGTTCTTCCATCCTTTGGGAACAGATTAAGTCTAATTTACATGACAGATGGTTCTTTTCTGTCTTTTTTTTCCTAATATCACCAAACAATTTCTAAACAAAACAATGTTGGCAGTAGCCACAGGTTAATCTATTCAGTTGGGAAAGAAAAAAAGCCCAGGATGGAGGTAGCCAGGAATCCTTGTTGACCATACATGGTGTTGCTGTAAAGGTCAACAATTTCATGATAAAGAGTTTTGAAATTTTGAACCGAAAAGCACTAAGTCGGTGCATCTTCCTTCCACTTTGTCCACTGTCATAAAGATGTGTGCTTATTTTTCTTGCATAATTTGTCTAATCAATGTACTCTAACAGAAGGATCTCTATTCCCTTATAGCCTGTTCCCCAGTTCATCTTTTGCTATCAGAATATACCATTAAAGAGATACTTATTTTAATATTAATAATTTTAAAACATTGCTATCTTTCATTAAGAGAACTTTGCAATTTCCCAAAGGCAATCCAATCAACTCTCTCCCTCTTGTTCAGTTCTGGTCCCAGATCATTGTACATTTGAATTTTCTCTCTAAGACTTGTCTACTGATGGGCAAGCTCTTCTGGTTACCCACCCAAGGGCAATGAATATTCTTCATCTCCTAGGTTTTTCTGTGTAGAACGTTAGGCCAAACTCTTAAGTAATTACAAATCTCATTCAGAAAGCTCTACAATGTTCTTGGGTTCAATTAGATTGAACAAAATATGATGAAGTATGTCATAGCAAATGACTCTCTTAGACCATAAACAAGAAACACATCTTTGTTCTAATATTACTTCCACTTCCTGAAAGGAGTAACTAGAACCAGAAGTGTTACCTATATATGTGATTTAAATTGATAGTCATGGGTTCCAAGGCTCAACTATTTTCATATCTATGTATTCAAGAGATCCCTGTATATATTTGCCAAATAGGTGACCACTCACACTGAAAGATTAGCTATCCTTTTTAGTCTGAAAATCATTCTTGACCAAAAAAAAAAAAAAAGGAAAAATTAGGAATTGAGCAGGTCGGCTTTCTCTCCATCATTTTAGTTTCTCTTTGATAATAGTTTTCCATCTATCCTAAACAATGGTCCTTTCCCTGAAAGGCAACATAGTATAACAGATAGCACTGGACTCAGAGTCAGAAAGACCTGGATTCAAACCCAGCTTCAGATAATTACTAGACATGTGAATTAACAATCACCTAACTTTATGAACCTCTGTTGTCTCATCTTTAAAATGGGGATAATAGAGTTGTGAGTAGGATCAAATGAAATAATGTTCGTAAAGTGTTTCACAATGAACTCAACAAGTTGTTATTGCTTCATAAAGCCTCCTTAGGGTTTTACTACATATTGTAGCAGTCATGAAAATAAAAATAAGCACTTGCCTATAAACCCAGGATATAAAGGAAATCATGGTAGGCCAAAGGAAAAATAATCATTATGATTGAACTAATAAAAAGCAGGTGGGAAGGCAAAAGAGAAATGTAATATTCTCATCCTTTGTTTTTTATCAATCTTTATATCTGGAGGATGATAGTTCCAAATGATACTGTAGTTTCCTCTTCCAGATTATCCGTCTGTGGGAAGGATTAGAGTCCATGCCAAATAAGCTATCCTCATCTAGAAGCCTCTCCTCAATTATATTTAACATATTGATTTGAAATCAATATTGTGATAAAAGGTTTGCAAAGTAAAATTAGTTTGCATAGTAAGAAACTAATACATCCACATGCACAATGTCCATCACTGGAATGTATCTGCCATCACACAGACACTGTGCCTCATAATCTTCTATTCATTCTATTAACTATATGGTAGGGACATAGCCAAAGTCATGGAAAAGAAGGGAAATAAATAGCTTTCACAAATTTAGGTTCAGAGAATAAAATTTTGTCCCCTGGAAACTTTTTGCATAATGAACTTTAAATGATATTAACAATGTCCATGGCTTTATGATTTTGTTGAAATAAAGGGTTATTTAGAGCCTTTTCAACTAGATCATTTTATAATGAGTTCCTTGACACATCAGTCTGATTTACTGACAACCAAGAACATTAAATCTAGGAGAGCATAAAAAAGTACAAAATAAAAACTCAGGGGCTAACTTGGTGTATGCACCAATGCCAATGGAAAATATTAATTATAATATTTTAAACAGCAAATAATAGAAACGTCCACATTTAACAATTCTCTCCCTTTTTTTGTCATTTATGCTATTCCAGCCTCATTGTTATAAATGTGCCATACTCTAATGGAAAATTAAGAGTAAATGATACCACTTATTAAACTGTTTTCGAAATTGTTTTTAGAATTTGTTAATGATACAAAATGAAGGAGAAAAAACATTATCATAGATGCTTACTGTGGTAGACTGGAAAAATTTAAAGCACATGCAGGCTACTTCTGGGTGTCTAGCACATATTGTGTTTTTAAAATGCTTGTGGATTGGTAATACGCTGGAGAATAGATTACAGGATTTGATTTTGGAATTCTGTTTTAAAAGTAGAGGCAATTTCTAATCTCTTCAAATTCCCTACTTAATCACATCGGCTATATAGAGTCAAGTCTGTACAGCTGTTCATTTCTATTTTCAATGAAGTAGACACTATCTTTATTGAAACCATAGTCTCTCCTATATTTTTTTCCCTTCCATAATAGGGTCACTTATTGTTTTTACAGAATTATCATTACTCGGATATCTTTATGTGGTTTAAAAGTTAAAAACACTCATATTATATTAATGTTTGAAAGAGTATATACCACAATCATTCTCAGACACAAATTAATGCTATAACTCCTTTTAAGTTCACTAGAAATCGTTGCAATGATCTCTTTTCAACCACTTTTTTAGGTGGCTATGCTCCATATCTAACAGCCAAAAGGTGGATCTCTATAAAACCATGCAGCTAATTCTATTTGACTGTTTCTCTGATGTGATCTCCAAAGTAATAATAAAAAGTACCACAAATTCATTTCTACTTCAAAGGAAATTTAAGGGTTGTGTGTATATATGTACCCTTATCCTGGACCTTATTCAGGATCAGAATAGACAACTATATGTATGTGTGTGTGCGTGTGTGTGTGTGTGTGTGTGTGTGTGTGTGTGTGTGTGTGTACACACACATGTACAGTTTATGTATATGTATGTATATAATTGCATACATTATATATATATATATATGTATATGTAGTTAAGATTTTAAGGGTGATTCCAGGAGTTATTGAGCAGCAAAAGTTCACCATGGTTAGCCTGCCGCTGTGCCTAAAATTCTACCACTGGACATTTATTTATTTAGATAGGGACATTATAGTTCTTGTCCCCTCTAATACGCAAAGACCCTTGAGAGAGAGACCACATTAAACCATTAATTACTCGTCATGAACTAGTTTGTCAGAGGAATTCAATCCCGAAGCACACCCTTGATTAAAGGTTTATACATGGAGAGGAGAGACGAAGTTGAGGTCAGGAAAGAGGGTGAAATGAACGAAGAAACATCTGAAACATAAGCCTAAGGAGAAAAAATTTGTGTGGCTCACTGGACAGGGTTGGGGTCACATGAGGGTATTAGACTGTATACCTGGGAGATAAGGGTACAGAAAGGTAATGACATATTTTGTACACATGTTGTACCTAGGGCAAACCCAGCATAGCTATTCAGAATATCAAAAAACATAAAAAAACAAAAAGAAAACCCTCTGATATTTTGGAGTCTTAATTTTCCAAATAATTAGATTTCATAGAAGAGATGAGGCTTTCCTTTAAATTTTCTCTTTAGCTTCCAGAAATTTAAATCCAACTTTCACAACAAAGGCAATCAGTTTTTTTCTTTTTCCACAGATACTCATAACTGATAGCTAAGTATACCATAAATACTAAGAAAATATTACTTCAATATATTTTCCTAATAGAAGTAGCTAATAGTTTGTATATGATTTCTAAACTTTCCCCAAAAGAAAAAAAAGCACAAAGTTACTAAAATTTTATTTTCTATACAATGAAACGTGTGGGGAAACACAGTAATTGATAATGAGATCTTTATTATACAGTTGCATATTGTTACTTAATTTATTCCTGGGGCATGCACAGTAAATTGCCACAATTATATCTATTACAGGACTTACAATGTATAGTCATCTTAAATGCGGGCTAACTGAATTTAGTGTGTACCATGGCTGCACCTCTATTTGAATGAATACTGGGTTACTTGTGTGTCCTTAGGATTTACACAAAATTTCACATCTGTAAACAACACGTAAAAGTTGGCACAAGTGGAAAAGACTGTTCAAGAAAGATACTTAACATAAGGCAGAATCTTGTATTCAAACAAAGGATGTTACTGACAAGAATGAAAAGTGTATGCTGTAGACTTCTATATCCTACTGGGTGGGAAAATCAAACAATGAATTATCTACCACCACAAGTCATACAAATTCCAGATGGATAAACATCTCAAACCAAATCAAATCCTCATGTTTTCTAACATGTATTTGTTCTTTGGGGGAGGTCAGAGGATAGACTGTGGGGAAAGAGAAGACTAGTAGTAGTCTAGTCTACTTCCAGTAGACCAGAAGCCTCACTTTTTTGATCTGTAAAATGAGGGGTTAGATTGAATGAGTTTTAAGGTCCCTTCCAGATAAAAAAAGGGACTTCTGATTAAAACTAAACTATACTTGAAGAATTAAAGTTCCTAAAGAGAGATCTCCAAATTAATCCAAGCTTCAATACTAACTCACCTTGTCAGATCTAGTTATTTGAGTAAACATAAGAATACAAATTAAGGATGAGTAAAAAATTATTCATTACAATGATGATGGCACTGGATGCAATAGCACCTGTTCTTTGAAAATGCTGATATTCATCAGCCAGAGATGAGAAAAGAGTAGAAGTTTTAATGACTAACAAGCAAGCAGATTTATCAGATTCTTAAATGGAGAAGAAGTAGACCTATGGAGTTACTTTGTTCTTCTAAAGCTAATTGCTTAAAAATAATTTATTTGCTAAATACACTCTTATCTAATTTCTTGAAGAAGGAACATGTCAAAAATTGGAATAGATAGTAACAGATGTTTAAGTGTCTCAATAACACTATTTAATGAATTGAAAATATTGCTACCATCAAACTCTCTATGGAGTTTTAACAATGCCAATATAAAAACAGATTAAATCTTTTGAATCCTTCTACCTTGCATATTAAACATAGCTGCTTTTCACTCATGACCTTTCAGTTTCTAAGCCATCAAAGTTATAGACTATGGAAAAAGTGAACCTATATCTTTCTCTTCCTGAAATTATATTCTGGAAATAAATATAATCTTAGCATCAGTAGCTTCCCTTTTCTCAGATAAAGTGCTTTAATACTCATTTAGTTGTATCATCACTAAGAACAAGGTAGCAGCTCCCAATCTGCTCAGCCTTCACTCTGCTGAGACTTTTCAGCACAGCTAACTAGCACTGTATATATAAAGGAAGGATGAACTTGTATTTTTGTAAATTGTCTAATACTATCTCCCTATGAAGCCTAAAAAAAAAAAACTTTATTCATAATGAATGAAATGCCTAAGTTACTATACATAAAAATGTAACTATTAAATTGGGGAATGCAAAAATACTTGAAATACTGGTAGTTTCTTTTTCATTACTACAAGCTAGGGGGAAAAATACTTTGCCTTTAGGCATTTATTGAATAACCTCCAGAGACAAACTTGAGTATTTTAGGGTTCCTGATGAAAATGACTCTTTTACTATCCAAAAATGGCTTAAGGAGATGTGTGCCAAAAGGGAGGCACCAAAGTCCTCTTGAGGACCTATCAAGTAGCAGTAATATTTGTCATAACAAAAGCTTAACTCACAAAGGACCAACAGCATCATTAGATTTTTTTCAAAAATCAGTATTCTAAAATGTTATAGTCACTTCTAAAACCTCACAGTCTAAAACTTAGGAAGATATCACAATAAGAAATGACCTAAATACTTCCCTCTTCTACTCCCCAGATACATTTGATTCTGATATAACTTGTAAGCATGCCCTGAATAAATTCACTCCAATAGAATTATAATACTGTAGCACAGCCCATGCAATATTAAATACAGAAAGGTGTAAATAAATATATAGTCCAATATATAAATGCACATTTAACGATAGCTGAGTAGCAGTACCCTCACTGGGTAAATGTGTATTTTTTTAAAGCTTCATATTAACAAACTATGATGACTGCAGAGATCAGCTCCAGTTATGTCTCAGGAGATATTCGTTCAGGAAAGAGAGCTATACAAATACATAATTCATGGCAGGCACAGGTGCACTACAACCATAAAGAGCTTCAGTCTACTGAAGTAATCAAACCATCTTGTGCACATAAAGTTTTACAAATGTGTGTTCACACATGGGTTTCTTTGAATATTTTGAATCAAGGATGTATAACCATATAATCTGAGTGTATTAAGGGATGAAGAAACAAAAGCAACATTTGATAAATTAATTTTTAATCTGTTTAATTTGGTAACTGTAGAATGAAATGGTTTCAAAGCAAGTTCTCAATTACTTCAAACACAATCAAAGAGTTAACATCATTCTAAAGAACTTAATTTCTTGTCTTCAATATCCACCCACTCCCACACAAACAACACACAGATCAATAGAAATCCCTGTACATATATATTATTTTCAACAACTTATTACCACTGGGACCTAGGATTAGATTTTTTTACTCTGAAACATTGCAAATTCATCCATTTGACGTAGGATATAAGGATAAGGAGACAAAAAGTCATGCAATGATACTGAGTAAAATTTTGTTGAAAAAAGATAAATCAATCTTTGATAATTCAATGCTATCAATCAGGGCATTGAATTCTTTAAATAAAACAAATGCCAGTTTTTATCATAAATCAAAAACACATTTATTGTCTTGAAACCAAACTGGCTCCAGTTACTTTTTGTCTTTTTGAGTCAGCTCTTTTTAAAAATCTAAAGTTTCCTATCCAATAGAAACTAAGATATTTCTCTTATTCTTTAGCCATTTACATGAGATGGCAGATGGCTCAAGGAAGGCATGTTTTTGATGACTCCGAGTCAGAAAGTGCATCTTCTTGGACAGAAGGTTCATAATCCCCAACACTTTCAGGCAATTCAATGTCTATCTCATCATTACTTTCTGCACTGTAATCAACTTCTTCAAGGAAACGAGGTTCATCTTCTTCCAAAACATAAGTGGTAGGGCTGTAGCCAAAATAGACACAACATACAAGGCTGCATTAGATTTTAAGATTCTAAATTTAGTTGTATGGAGAATGGCTACCTACTCTACTATCCTGCATTAACTCAATTATCCAAAATCTTTGGTTCCAATGTAATAAAAGTAGGTTGTGTTAACTAAAAAAAAAAAAATCACATAACCCAAACATTAGCCAAAACTCTATTTATAAAATGGGTGAGTCAATATGTAAGAGATACGCATTAGTTGAAAATTTCTTGTATTTGACTACAAGAGTAAAAATGCTAACTTTAAACTGCATTATGAAAACTGTCAATATGCCCTGTAACTTTTTAAAATTCTACTTACAACTGTTTAGCAAAAGGATATCCAAACATAATAAAATATTGAGATTTGTCTTTGCAGGCATTTATCAACCTTATTTGCAAGACTACAAAGACACATTATTGAAGTTCTATTTTAAGCACCTTAGCTCCTAGCAGCAGGTAATTTCAAGGGGCTTTATAAAGTAACTGTGGATGTTTAATTGGTTTCTTGAGTAATGTGCTAAAAACTACTTATTCCAAGATACTAAAGTGATTATCTACCATTAGAGTAAATTGAAGAAGGCTAAAATAAAATTAAAAAAAATTAAGAAACCACATCCACAAGCTTACGGTTTCCCCAGGACAAGGAAAAATTAAAAAACAAGCGAACACTCCACACCCAGTTTAATTTCCTTCCCTTGGGTCATAGAATAATAGTTCCCTTAAAAGCACTAAGTGCTTCTAAATATTTCATTAGATAAGTAGTTTTGGATTCAGGCAAGCTCTCTATTACGGTCTATAACTTATCCCTTTTCTTCATAATCAAATTATTTTGGTTTCTCCCAATGTGTCATAATTTAATACAAAGTGGAAGAAACATCTAAGAATACAGATATACCAGCACTTCAAGAATATATTTTCATTTTTGACCACAAATTATGTTAATCTTACAAACTGAAGCATTAAGGAATACATAATACCCCTCAAACTTGAATAATTCTTTTCCTAAGAATCCAGTTCTCATGCTAGATAAGCTGTCCTAAGAGCTTAATAAATCATTATGTGTCTTTATAGTGCACAGACCACAATCACAGATGCTGACAACATCATAGGTTCTAATGACTTAAACCCCAAACCTTGTTAGGATTTTAGATGAATTTTCCTTTGAAAAAAAAAAAGGTCACTGCATTTTAGTATATTCTTGCTCTTCTGAAATCCTGCATTATATCTAGCCCTCCTTGACGTACCTGGGGCTCTCAAATAGCAAACAACTCCTTCACACACATACATGCCCCAGCCCATATCAAGATGGGAGACTAGGTAAAGCAAACTGATACGGATGTCATAGGAGCTGGGAAGAGGTCATGTGTACAAGATATTTCTTCTTTATTTCTGCTCACTTGTGTCCTGAGGAACAAAAGGCCATAAATTATACTACTCCTTTCCTTCTACTGCATTCTACTGAAAAACTGTAAGGTAGGACAGCTAGATGGCACAGTGGATAGAGCCTTGGCCCTGGAGTCAGAAGGATGTGAGTTCCAATCTGGCCTCAAACACATAACACTTACTAGCTGTGTGACCCTGGGCAAGTCACTTAACCCCATTGCCTAGACAAAAAAAAAAAAACAAAAACAAAAAAACCATAAGGCCAAATACCAACCATGGCAGTTTACCTTTGTGTTTCTAAAGAACAAATTAAAGTGATTTGGGTCAAGACTTTCATAAAATACATAGGGATTCAAATATATTTTCAGTCATAAAAGAAACAAACCTTTATAATTCAATTCAACTAACTAAGGACCATCTGTATATAAGGCACTGTATTAGGGATAGAGGGGCTAGAAAGGGTATACAAAGATAATACGACAAGGTCTAGGTTCTTAGCATCAAGGAATATACTCTCTACTTGGAGGCGGCAAGACATGCACACAAACAACTATAAAACAAGGTGGAAAGAAATAATGCCATCAGAAAGGTATAAAGTCCAAAGCGCTGTGGGATTACTTTTAGCCTTGAGGATCACAGGACCATAGACAGAGCTAGAAAGGACCTTAGAGATCATCCAGGAACCTGAGGCCCAGAGTAATGAAATGACTTGTCCAAGGATCATGGAAGGCATTATGGAAAAGGTGGCATCTGAGATGACCCTTGAAAAATAAGTAGGGTTTCAAGCAGCCAAGATTAATGGGACAGGGAAAGGACAATTCAGATGTAGATCAAATGCATGAAGGCAAGAAAGCCCCTGAGTATGTTCAGAATAAAGTGAGTTTGGCTACAGTACAGGCTTTATGAAGGGAAATGTAGGAAGGCTGAAAAGAACAGATATGTACTAGATAATATAGGGACTTGGATGCCAGGCTGAGAAGTTTTTCCTCAATAAATGAATAATTCACTGCTAAGAAAATGTGAATCTAACATAACAGTCATAAATGAGGAAAGTCTGGAGTTCTTTTAACTTCCTTTTGTGCAGAGCTTTGAGTTTTACAAAACATTTTGCATTTTTAAAAACCTGCTTTGATCCCCCATAGACCACAAAATAGGGATAACTTTATTTTAATCCCTTTCATGTACTCTATGTTACAGATAAATTGGATTACTCAACAATCCATCTTATCTTGGCTCCCACACCTTTGCAAACACTGCCTGTCCCCCATGCTCAGAATAGACTTTCCTCCAACTCCATTTGTAATAATCTTTTCTGTCCTTCAAGGCCCATCTCAAGTATCACCTCCTCTACAAAACCTTTTCCCTTATCTCTCTAGCTATCAGTGAGCACTCCTCCATCAGACCTCTCATCCCAGCTCTACTCTTCACTACAACTTTGGAAAAGTCACTTAGTTTCCACAGGCCTCAGTTTATTTTCAGCTAAAGGCAGGAAAGCCCTTATTGGAAACTCACTCAAGGGCCAGTGGAACAGAAGCCTAATGGCAAGAGGCAAAACAAATTTTGTGATTCTATGCACAGGGGTCTGTCTAGTGGGGAGAGGAAAAAAGTCAAAGGAAGAGGCCAGGATTGAATGAAGTTAGATTTCTACTTAGGATCTTTCAGAAAACAGTGGAGGGCAGCAGGGCTTTGAGAGAAATGTATTATTAGTCAAAAGCAGTTAAACAAGCTAGTGTTATATCTTGAGAAAAAGTGGAAAAACCCAAGAACACACTAAGTAAATCCTCATTTGGGAGTCCCCCCATAATTAAGAAGCTAAACTTGATGGGGAAAGAATCCTGGTCAACATTTGGATGAAGATCACTGGTGAAAGAAACAGGAGCAATGTAGTCATAAGAATAACCTAGAGACCAGAGAGCCAGAAGGAGGA
Organism: Vombatus ursinus; assembly: GCF_900497805.2. Classification (NCBI taxonomy): domain Eukaryota; kingdom Metazoa; phylum Chordata; class Mammalia; order Diprotodontia; family Vombatidae; genus Vombatus; species Vombatus ursinus. The sequence goes on along the minus strand of NW_020954610.1, from coordinate 907,989 downwards.
AATATATGAGTGGCTTGAGAAATATTATGTGATAAGTAACTTCTATTATTCAAACATCTGGTGGACTTCTCTCTTCAACAAAAACAATACAGCTGAGGACTTTTTCACATCCCTTAATGATTTCATTCTTCAAAAGGTGGAAGAAAGGGACAGCTAGGTGGTGCAGTGGATAAAGCTTCAGCCTGGGAATCAGGAGGACCTGAGTTCAAATGTGGCCTCAAATGCTTGATGCATGCTAGCTCTGTGACCTTGGGCAAGTCATTTAACCCTGATTGCCTCAAAAAAAAAAAGTGGAAGAAGAAACAAAAGGAACTGCAATTTTATATCTAATTCTGACCAAGAAGAAACTATCTGTTGAAGCAGAAATCATAGGAATCCTGGGGGAAAGTACATATAATATCTTAGATTTTGTGATCAAAAAGGAAAGGCAAGTTAAATATAATCCTCTCTCTAAATATCTAAATATAAATACTCTCTGTCTCTCTCTCTTTCTCTACCTGCCCAACCTCCCCCCACCCCCATCTCAAAACACTTCAGAGAAAAGGTAGGCAAGAATCCATCTCTATAGGGGAAGTCAGCACAGAAGTCAAGTCAAACCAATCCAACAAGCATTTCTTAAGTGTCTGCAATGCACAGGCACTGTGCCAAGGACTGGGAATCAAAGGAAGACAAAAAGCAGTCCCTGCTCTCAAGGAGCTCACAGGCTAATAAGGGAGACAGCATGCAAAGAACAATGCACAAACAAGATATGTACAGGATAATGCTAACCTTTAGTGTCTCTTAGAGTCAAAGACGGAAGACACTAAGGCACACTAAGGGTTAGCATTAAGGAGAATCACCAAAGTCCTCTTGCAAAAGGGTGGGATTTTAGCTGAGACCTGAAGAAAGCCAGATTAACTAGAAGATGGAAATGAGGAATAAGAAAATTACAAACATGGGGGAAAGTCAGTGAAAATGTGCAAGTTGAAAAATGGGAGTGTCCTGCAAGGAACAGTAGGGTGGCCAGTACCACTCAATCATGGAGTATGTACAGGGAAATAAGTTGCGATAACAGTGAAAAGGTAGGAAGGAGGCAGGCCATAAAAAGGCTTTAAAAGCCAAACAAAGGATTTTCCATTTGATTTTGGAGTTAACAGGGAATCACTGGAGTTTACTGAATTGGGGGGGGGGGGAGGAAGGAGGAAGTGACACGGTCAAACCTATGCTTTAGGAAAATCTATTTGATAGAGTGGTGGAGGGTGGCTTATATGGGGGAGAGATGAGGATGAGGTTCTTAGTGGCATGATCGAGTCTGGTCCAAAGGAATGAAGTTGGACAGGAAATTATATAAGCAGTGTCGAGAAGAAAAATGACAATTCTGCTGTACTTTGCTAAAGTCAGGGTACACATGTGTGAGGGACTGTCTGATGTTGGCTACTGCCAAGTGCAGGTTGTGGCAAGATGGGGTAGGAACTGGGTATTAGGAAGTAACCGGAGCTCACGCTCCCGAGGCAGGGGCTGTGCTATGAAGCTGGGGAAGGAACAGGATACAAGGAAGTAGCCGGAGCACATGCTCCTGAGGCAGGGGGCTGTGCCACGTGGGAGCGAGACGGCAGAGGACGAGTTCCCTTTGCTTAATCCCCTCCCTAAGTGCAATGTCAACCCCAGACGCCTCCTTCCTGTGTCCTTCCTGACTTCCTGGGTCACGTACCTTCCCTTTGTGTACCACTGACCCCAGACGCCTACTCCCGGTATCTGGGCCTGACTTGCTAGGTCATGTGCTCTCTCTTTGTCTATGCACTAATCCCAGACGCCTCCTTCCTGTATCCGGTCCTAGCCTCCTGCGTCACTTCCTCTCCCTTGGTGCGCTAAACTCAGACATCCCCTTCCGGTATCTGACCCTACAATCATTGACTAGTAGGCGGGCTGAGGAGGAGGGGCTAAGTAGGTACTTAAGGAACGGTCCTGGTCGGAGCACGTGCTCTCTTTGCTCCTGCTCTGTTGCTCTGGCCTCCCTGCTTGGCCTTGCTGTGATGGCCTCTGAATAAAGCTCGGGTGTTGGCACCTCCTGGTAGGCTCGTCTCTGTGTGTTTATCCGGGTAGTACCCGAAGACTGGTAAGTATAACTCTGGCAGCCTGCTCCTTATAGGAGGAGAGTACACGGCGTGGCCAGCACATACATGTAATATTATATTTAGGTCTGAATGCCACATTCATTATTGACTGTAATAATAACTCACCTTCAAATAGCATTTTGAGGTTTGCAAAGTGCTTTCCTCATAACAACATTGAGGTAGGTAGCATTAACTATGATGATCCCCATTCTGATAAGTGAGGAAATTCAGACTCTTAATGGTTAAGTATCTTGCCCATGTTTTTATGGCTAGTAAGTATCTGAGAGGAGAGATAGGTGGCAAAGTGGTCAGAGTACTGGGCCCAGAATCAAGAAGACTCATCTTCCTGAGTTCAAATCTGGCCTCAGACATTTACTAGCTGTGTGACACTAAGCAAGTCACTTAACTATTTGCCTCAAATCCTCATCTGTAAAATGAGCTGGAGAACAAAATGACAAATCACACCAGTATCTGCCAAGAAAACCCCAAATGAGGTCACAAAGAGATGGACACAACTGAAAGGACTCAACAATAACAACAATAACAAAAATATAATAGGGACAGTCCTCCAAATATTTGATGATAACTGTCATGCTTCCCAAAAGCCTTCTCCCTAGCGCATTCAGTTAATCCTCATATGGCAGGATCTCAAGGATCCTTATCATTCAGGTTGACCTGTTTTGAATATGTTTCAACTCTATCACTATACTTCCATGAGAAACAACATGTTTGGTGGGAGGAATACTGGACTTGGGTTCAAATACTGGATTCTCTTGCTTTGCCCGTGCTTGGATCTGGGTCATAGTACTGGGTGGTGGTCCTGGGGCGAGGAGGAGTGGTGGAGCTTGAGGCAGTGGTGGAGAGGGAATACTCCTCACAGTTCCAAGGCAGAAAAGAGTGCTTGTGGTCACTCACAGACCAGAGCACAGGCCAGGAAAGGAGTAAACACCTCACCTCTGATCATACCACGCTGGAAGAACTCAAAATTTACAGGTCCCTAGAAGTATCTCTGAAAATAGCTGCACAAAACCCCCGAAGCTTGGGATAGTACATTCTCTACACTGGAAGCAGACCCCTACCTTAACAAAAAATTTAAAACTCAAGTAATTGGCTAAAAACATAAGCAAAAAAAAGGAAGACCACAGAATCTTACTTTGGTGACAAAGAAGACAACAAAGAAGACAACAAAGTCAAAGCTCCTACATCCAAAGCCTCCAAGAAAAACATGAATTAGTCCCAGGACTTGGAAGGACTCAAAAATGATTTTGAGAAGCAAGGAAGAGAAGTAGAGGAAAAACTGAGAAGAGAAACGAGAGTGATGCAAGAAAATCATGAAAAATGAGTCAACAGCTTGCGAAAGGAGACCCAAAAAAAACTGAAGAAAATAACAACTTAAAAAATAGACTAACCCAAATAGCAAAAGAGGTCCAAAAATCCAATGAGGAGAAGAATGCCTTAAAAATAAGAATTGCTCAAATGGAAATGGAAGTCCAAAAGCTCACTGAAGAAAATACTTCCTTAAAAATTAGAATGAAGCAAATGGAAGCTCATGACTTTATGAGAAATCAAGAAATTGTAAAACAAAACCAAAAGAGTGAAAAAATAGAAGACAATGTGAAATATCTCATTGGAAAAACAACTGACCTGGAAAATAGATCCAGGAGAGATAATTTAAAAATTACTGAACTACCTGAAAGCTATGATCAAAAAAAGAGCCTAGACATCATCTTTCAAGAAATTATCAAGGAAAATTATCCTGATATTCTAGAACCAGAGGGTAAAATAGAAATGGAAAGAATCCACCAATAACCTCCTGAAAGAGACCCCCAAAGGAAAACTCCTAGGAATATTATAGCCAAATTCCAGAGTTCCCAGGTCAAGGAGAAAATACTGTAAGCAGCCAGAAAAAAAACAATTCAAGTATTGTGGAAACACAATCAGGATAACACAAGACATTAAGGGATCTGAGGGCTTGGAATATGATATTCTGGAGGTCAAAGGAGATAGGATTACAACCAAGAATCACCTACCCAGCAAAACTGAGTATAATCCTTCAGGGGAAAAAAAAATGGACATTCAGTGAAATAAGAGGACTTTCAAGAATTCTTGATTAAAAGACCAGAGCTGAATAGAAAATTTAACTTTCATATACAAGACTCACTAAGCATGAAAAGGTAAACAGGAAAGAGAAATCATAAGGGATTTATTAAAGTTGAACTGTTTACATTCCTACACGGAAAGATGATATTTGTAACTCATGAGATCTTTCTCAGTATTGGGTAGTTGGAGGGAAAAAAATACATAGATAGATAGATAGATAGATAGATAGATAGATAGATAGATAGATAGATAGATAGA
>NW_020954610.1:791549-903528 GCF_900497805.2 Vombatus ursinus | reverse complement strand
AGATAGATAGATAGATAGATAGATAGATAGATAGATAGATAGATAGACAGACAGATAGATGGCACAGGGTGAATTAAAGATGAAGGGGTGATATCTAAAAAATAAAATTAAGGGGTGAGAGAGGATTATACTGGGAGGAGAAAAGGAGAGGTAGAATGGGTTAATTATTTCACATAAAACAGACAAGAAAAAGCTTTTACAGTGGAGGGGAAGTGGGGGAAGGTGAGAGGGAATCAGTGAATCTTATTCTCATTGGATTTGGCTTAAGGAGGGAATAACATACACACTCAGTTGGGCATGGAAATCTATCTTACCCTACAGGAAAATGGGGAAAGGGGATAAGAGTGGGGGATGATAGAAGGGAGGGCAGATTGGAGGAGGAGGTAATCAGAAGCAAACACTCCTGAGGAGGATCAGGGTCAAAAAAGAGAATAGAATAAATAGGGGGTGGGGTAGGATAGGATGAAGGGAAATATAGTTAGTTTTTTACAACATGACTACTATGGAAGTGTTCTGCATGACTACACATGTATAACCTGTATCTAGTTGCTTGCCTTCGCAATGAGGGTGGTTGGGGAGGGAGGAAGGGAGAGAATTTGGAACCCAAAGTTTTGAAAAACAAATGTTAAAAATTGTTTTTACATGTAACTGGGAAATAAAATACACAGGCAATGGGGTAAAGAAATCTATCGTGCCCCACAGGAAAATAGAAGGGGAAGGGGATGGGGGGGGTGATAGAAGGGAGGACAGATTAGGGGAAGGGGTATTCAGAATGCATGCCATCTTGGGGTAGGGGAGGGATGAGATGGGGAGAAAATTTGGAACTCGAAATCTTGTGGAAGTGAATGTTGAAAACTAAAAATTAATTAATTAATTAATTAAAAAAACTAAAGTAGCATTAAGAAAGCAATTAGAGGTTGCAACTTCAAAAGTATCTATAATATCAATTATATCTATAATATAACATCCAGTGTAAAAGGCCCATAGGATAAAGTTATAGAGAATTAAAACTATTAACTTTAAAAAAAAGAGAAGTCAAGAAGTGGTAAAGTGATTCTGATACAGAAGGAATGAACTGGCTGTTTAGTAAAAGAGTCAAGAAGAAATTATAGGCATATGACGCAAAGTGTAATGACTGTAGGACCACCACAGACTCCTACTGATATCTGACCAATATCCCTATCATTGACTTGGAGGGGCAACCCTCCCAAGGGGAAAAGTAAAATGGAGAGCCAATATTATATCAGACAGAATTTTTCTCAGACAATAAACATAATCATGTCAAATTATGATGAATTCTATGTGGTAAATTTCCAAAGAGTGCCCTGGGGATTACTCGAAGACCACAAAATTTAATTCATTTACAGACAGACTTCATTCAAAAGACAATTCCACACAACTACTCAGCCCCATTTATAAATATTTTAATCAAACTACGTTCTCCAATTTGATTAATGGTACAGATTTTGCTTATTGGCTATACATCTACAGAAGGCATAGTTATTTTGATTGTATAAAAACTATGCCAATTTTATTTTGCATTAAATTATTTTTTAATTGTCCAAATTTCTTTTATGCAATTGAGGCAATAAGATGCTAATGGTAATTCTTTGCTAAATATTCAACTTCCTAAGGTATAAACATTTAGAAGATCATTAATCTGTCCTACATACTAACATCAACATAATTAGGAATCTAATAAGACAAATACAAAATAATTACATTCACAAGTAGTTTTATAAGAATCAGAGTAGACAACTGGTTTCACAAGCTCAGTATTTTTGGACCGATACCTCAAGAGAAACAAATATGTGAAAAAACAAACCTTCACTATATCCTTCATTCAAGCAAAGTGATTTCATAGGAATAGAATTGGACTAAGTGAAAGCTCCTGGTTCCCTCATCTTGACAGGCACAAATACATTTTGAGCAAGTCACTTAGCATTTCCTCTATCTTAGGTTACTTATTTGTGTACTTGTGGTGCCAGATAACTGCTAATTAAGGATGTTGTGAAGACTGATGTCCATAAAAATTATTACTTCCCATGAGATAGTCATGAAACATATATTTTATTATATTATTTGTTATGTATCAAAAAACACTGAAGGCTACCCACAGATAAAAAAAAGTCAACTAAAATTAGAGGGAAGAAGGGAAAGAGATGAAAGCAGGAGGAATTAAGAAAAAGAACTATAAATAGTTTAACTCATTTTTTAAAAAATAAGGTCTGTGAATATAAAATTTTACTGAATACAATAAATAATTAAAAAGCATCATTCATCCAATGCTGTTTAATTAAGGGCAAATCTAGGGGAAAGAAAAAAGGAAATTCTCTAGGGCAAAGAACAGGAGGGAGATATTCACAAAAAAGGAGGCAGAGGAGGAAACATTCAAGCGAAAAGTGAAAGGACTTACCTTTCACTTTATTACAAACCAACAGTCTCCCTCTCACCCAGGCTTAGAACCTTGGAGTCATGTTTCACTTCTCCCTAGCTACACATGTATGGCCACTGAATCCAACTGATTCTTTCTGATTAAGGTCTCCCACATCTGTCCTTTCCTTTCCACTCCAAGTACCATCACTTTAGTTTAGAGGATTTTTACTTTACATCTAGACAAATGCAAAAGCTTCCTAATTGGTTTATCTGTAATCAGATTTTCCTCCTCCCATCCATTCTACACATCACCAAGTTATCTTCAAAGAATACCATTTTGCATGCCTTATACCTTGCATAAAAAAACATCCATATCTGTCAAATCTGCCTGGCTTTCAAGTGGCTCTCTAATCTGACTTCAACCTTTTTTCAATCTTATTTCCTGTTATTCTCCTAAAAGAACACTTGGCAATTAAATTCTCTGCACTTCAGTGTTCTTAGCTGTGAAATGGGGATAATAGTAACGACTAGTATGTACACAGGGCTAAGGTTTGCAAAGTCCTTTTCATAAGTTATTGCATTTGATCCTCCCAAAAGTTCTGTAGCTCCTGTTTTGAAGCTGTCTTGGGATCTCCTAGACCAAGATTCAATGCTGCTGCAGTTACTTACTAGCTCCCATCCCTGTTTTGACTGTTGCGCAGTTTCAGGAGTTGCTGGTCTCTGTTTTATAGGTTTAAGCTCCTCCCAGTTCTCTGGCCATGTTGGTAGGTCATTCCAGTGTTCTACATATGAGGCCATGGTTAGATAGTAGCCCATATCTTTGAGTGTTTTGAAGATGTTTGGTATTTCATGGTCTTTGAGCATACCGAACCGACCATCTAGAGTTGTTGTGAGTTTGATGTTGATACATCTATGCTTAATAGGCTCAGTATGCTCAGGTCTTATTTCACAGACGATTCTTACACAAGTTATGTCCTCACTGGATGTCATTATGACTGGAGTTGGTTCAACTGATTTGCTGCCTTTTCCTTTTTGGTCTAGTCTAATGCTTTGTCCTGACATGATAGCTTTGAATTGGTTTACTTGTTGTCCTAAGTTACCAGCCTCCTCAATCCAAATTATGTTTTTATTGCAGCAATCATTGAAAGGAAAGTTAACATTGGATGGATTATAGCAATCTAACATTACCAACTAACTCACAGATCTTTTGTGCTATTAAGCTTTTGTCCATGCTAGCTGGTCCTTCTAGTAGGATGGTGTTTCTCTTGCCTAACTACTTGTTCAGTACACACATTACAGCATGGGTGACTTTAATTGGGTTGTAGCTGTTTAGTTTGAATATTTTGAAAAGTTTTGTATCATCTAAGTTTCTGGTTGAGATACAGCCTTTCTCTGCAATGAGTTCACATGCAGTCATATATTTGGATAGTCTGAGTAAGACCACCTCCATGATAGTTTTAATGATATCTCACCTCCTGTATTTGCTATTTGCTATATGTAGCTCTCTGGCTGATCAACCATCCAGTGCTCAATGGAAGTGATTGCCAAAGTGCTCCATCACTAAACCATGGGAAGATGTTATTTATGTCTTCCTATTTTTATCCCCATTTTACAGATGAAGTCTCAGGATGGAATTGAACTCAGGTGTTTCTGGCCACTACACCAACTAGCTGCCTTATGTATCTGTAGTATTTAAGATTAAATGACACAAAGTATGTGTAATGTTTTATAAACTGTAATGACAGCTGGCATTTATAGAGCACTTTATCATTATTTTTATTAATCACAATAAACTCTACATACATTTGAAAGGGTAGAGTATATAAATGTATGATTCCTTATTAACGGATTTGTAGATGCCTTGTAACAGAGTACGACAGGAATCTGGGAATTACAGGATGGGAAATTAGTGACATAGAAAATATAAATTCCCATTTTGTTTATCATTTGTTGATTACTGCTCCCCCCCCAAAATGACTTGGTAAACAAAACACATTAAAATCATATGTGATCCTCTAATAGCTACAACCACAGAAATATTTATGTCCAACAATCCTGATTATCAATGTCATTCAAAGCAAAGAACAAAGAGGCGTGCTGTTGCCAGAGTTGTCTGACACTGTCATGAAGGATGTTCAGCATAGTCCAACTGGAAAATTCATTCCAAATAGATGGGGTAGACCTCCAGATGCTCCCATTTGCAGAGGACGTTATGTTTCTTGCATCAAGCCCTGGAATACTATAGTACCTTCTTAATAAGATCTATGGCTACTCAAAAGAGATTAGTTTAACAATCCATAAACAAGGGAATACAAATAGACGGAATATTTTTATTGCCCAGACTACAACATTCAGTCTGAAGGACAAACCACTGAAATTCTACATCCACCTACCTACCTACCTATCTGTATATAGACATATATATACAAACATACATACATACATATACATATGTAAAATCTTAAACAGGTACCATTGATAGACAAAAATATGGAACCATAATTAAACAAGAAATAAAGATCAGGTTGCATTTCACTTCCTTCATACACACACACACACACACACACACACACACACACACACACACACACACTCCCATATTTTAAATGCCAGATCTCCTGATGATGCTATTTGGCAGAGGTTTATAGAATACTATAATCTCTAAAGAATCAAAATTATGGCTGAATCATAAGATGTGATGGGTGTAAGTAGGTTGTAGGTTACCATCAATGATGCCTTGCATACAAAACATGGCATAAAGGATATCACCTCAGAAATATATAATTGAAAAAGGAGATGGGCCAATGATCTAGCAAGATAAAGTGATAACAGATGGACAGCCCAAGTGCTGCACAAATACCCACAAACTGTTAACAGTACATTAAGTAAATCCTCTATGAAGGATTTATGGGAGGGCATAGATAAGGATCGAAAAGGATGAAAACACAGGGATGAGTTATGATTTGCATCAATAGGGTACATCAATGAGACCATGGACCTACTAAAGTACTGAATTAGTTTTCCATAATCTAGTTCACAACTTGCATTCATTATAAATGTCAAATAATTTACATATGTAAATGTTCTATTACTCCCTCCTTTATTTTCCATTCCAATTTAGCTTATTATGATTCACATGGAGAATCACCCAACTGTCTCCACAGTCAACAGTCAAAAAGGTTCCTTCATTGCTTTGAAAGCCTATTCTAACACAGACATAATACAAGCTGTGGGCAGAGAACACCTGGACTTCTCTACATTACCTATCCCCACCCCACCCCATCTTGACTTCATGCTGTTATGTTCACAGTATACGTATGATGCCATTACAGTAGTATTCTAAATAGGCACCAGGAACAAAAAAAGGGACAGCACACTCCCACAAATCTCCTATTTGACTCAGGAGATAAGACAGTCAAGGCTATACAAAATTTATATATCAAAATTACTCTTTACTGCTTAAATCTATTTCCTCTTATCCTTTTCTCAGTGGTTTATCATTTATATACATATATACATATGGGTGTGGGTATGTATGTATGTATGTATAATACCCCTTCATAATTTTTGTAATTATTATTAAATGGCCCCTCTTTCCATTCTACTCTTTAGGCAAAATAACCCCCCAATGTCTTAAGACATTTCTTCTCAAGCCCATTTCCTAAATATGTAATTATTTGTTAATATTTTTGGTATCCTGGGGCAACTAGATGAGGCAGTAGATAAAGCATCAGCCCTGGAGTCAGGAGGACCTGAGTTCAAAGCTGTCCTCAGATACTTACAAGCTGTGTGATCCTTGGCAAGTCACTTAATCCCAATTGCCTCTCCCACCCCCAAAAAACAAAAACAAAAATATATAGTTTCTGTATCCTCTCCATATCTTGTCTTAGATAGGATACAAAATAACATTATATTTTACATTGATGACTGTTATTTGCCATAAATGTAGGACATAGCAGGAAGATTACTTACTACATGTTATGCATTCCAATACCATACCATTTTTATCCCTGGTTCTGCATTACTAATATATGTTTAACACCATCAGTAGCATTGTACTTGACAATCTTTTCAAGCACTATTGTTACTATTTTGCAACTGGAGCATTCTTTGAGATAGCATTCATTTTAGGACATCTTGATAACTGTTTTATCACATTAGAACTGGGTATTTAGTAATATCATATGTATAAGTCTATCATATGAGAGTGAGTGTCATTCTAAATACCTTCAAGGCTGTCATCACATCACCCTCTAGTGGACTTAACCTCACAAAGAGAAGGTGAAGGGAAAAGGGAAGAGAAAAGGGAAAGGAGGAAAAGGAAGGGGAGAATAAAGGAAAGGGAAAGGAAAAGAGGAAAAGGGAGGAGGGAAAGAGAAATGGAGGAGGAAGAGTAAATGGGGGAAGGGGAAAAGGGAGGGTAGAAGTAGAAAAGAGGAAAGGAGAAAGAGAAGGTGGGGAAAAAAGAGTAAAGAGGAAGGAAGAGAAGGGGGAAAGGAGAAAGGGAAAGGGAAAATGAGGAAGGGGAAAGGGGGAAGGGAAAAGGAGAGGTGAAGGGGGGGGGAGGCCATCAATAAGGTACAGTCCACTACTTCCCAAAGTAGCCTATTCCACTTTGAAATAGCTCTACTGGTTGGGAAATTTTTGGTTGGGAAAGAAAATTTGTTTCTTTGCAACTCCAACCCATCGCTCCTAATTCTGGAGAAATCAAATCTTTTCTCTACGTAACAGCCCTTTGAGTATTTGAACTCCACTATTACATTCTTCCTAAGTCTTCATTTCTCCAGGCTAAACATTCCCAATTCCTTTAGCCAATCCTGACATAGCAAGAACTTGAGGCCCCTTACCACCCTACTCTGGATCTATATGTTTGTATCTGTGTTTTAAGATGAAGTGGTGCCACGAAAATGGTAAATTCCCCAACTGCAGTAACTATTTTTATTTTTTGTTTTTGTAGCCTATTTGCTTGGCACAGGTGCTTAATAAATAACTATTGAATTGAATTATCCTCTTCTAGTCTTCTCCAGCTTATCATCAAAATATCATTCCTCAAATCTGATGCCCAGAACTAACACAACACTCAAGATATAGTCTAACCAGAGCAGAGGAGAGCAGGAATATTACATCCATAGTCCCAGATATTCTGTTACTTAATACAGCATAAGATTGCATTGACTTTTTCAGCTTCTATAGAACAAGGACAACTAAAACTCTCACGTCTTTTTCCAATGAGCTGTTGTCTAGCCCCTATCTTATACTTGAATAGCAGATTTTTTGTAACCCAAGTAAGCTCTAATCCATCTATTTCTATCCCTTCTATTACTGTCACTACAGTCATATGTGACCAGCCTTGGAAAACAGAACTTAAAGTCAGGTATCAGGATTTAGGTGAAAGGTGAGAAAGGGAAACAGCAAAAGGAGAATACTCTGTGACTATCACCATCTCTCAGAATCACACATTATAAAAAATTCACAACTTGTAAATTCCACTTTCTAACGACAATCTTCCATCCGTCCACTTTTCTAGCTCTCTCTCACACTGGACCTATTCTTCACCCTTACCATAACATTCAACCCTTCAACCCACCCATAGTCCTCTGGTCCATCTCTTCCACTCTGGCTTATATGACTTGTCTTCTTAACCAGTCTTGACTCCAAAGTTTCTCTCTCTAAGGTTTACTAGCTATTACTCTAAAAGCTCTCACTGTTCCAAACCTGCAAATATCTTATCCCTAGGTAAGTCTCACATTCTGACTTGTTTCTGCCAAAGCTACCAAGCAACACTGGCAATTTAAAAAAAAAATTTCATTCATTACAAACTCATAGTACATAAATTTTATCTGGAATGTCAACAGTCCATTTACTCTACCCTTCTTGATTTTTTAAATCTCATTTCCCACTGTCACTATTCCAAACTTTTTCTCCTCTACTCTAACAATTATACTTCCATCCCCGCCCCACCATGGACACAAACACACTTTTATCAGAAGGCCCAGTCTCCTTCTTCACAAAAAAAGATTAAGATCATCCACTATGAGCTCACTTAAACCTGGTCCATTCCTCAAACCTCAGCAGCTTTCTGTCCCTCTAGTCACAGAAGAGAGAGATATCCCTACTCTTTATAAAGTCTAATCATTACTTCCTCCTACTCTCTCTCACCTTCATCAGGACCAGCTGTCAATCCCTCTCATTCATTTTCACTTGTGATAAGTGGCTTATTCTCACCTGCCTACCAAGGTACTCAAGTCTCCAAAAATCTAAAAAAGTCATATGTGGGCCTTTCTAATTTATTCAGCTCCTATTCCATCTCATCTCTTTTCTCCTCTTCATTGCTAAGCTTCTTGAAAAATGTATCTATACAGTACTTAATATTTTCACTTTTTTACTATCCATTCAAATCTCCTGTATTTGGGCTTTCACTTATATCACTCTGCTGAAATTGTCCTCAGAGTTCAAAGGATTTCTTAATTGCCAAATTCAATGATCCTTTCTCAATATTCATACTACTTCCCCTTTGTTCATCTTCTGATACTATTGATCATTCCCTCCTATTGAGTAGTTCCTTATTTCCGTTTATGGAGCCATCTTTTCTACTTTCCTATGTTCATAGTACTGGAGCTATTTTTGGAAAATTTTATGATAACTATTCCCTCTACCTCACCTTTCATATATAGATAGGAGGTCCTATAAATTTTATTCACAAAACACCTTAATACTGGCCCTCATTACCATCTGTCTGAATTAATGCAATAGCCTAAAAAGTCTTCCTACTTCTACTCTCTCAAACCCTCCAATCAATCCTTGAAAACATATAATGTATCCCTAGCCATAGATTTGCTCATATTCAAAAATCTACAGTGGGTCTCAACTGCCTCCTGAATAAAGTTTACATGCATTCAAGGCCCTCTACCACCTGGCACCATCCATCCTTTACAGACTTCTCTCATATTACTCCTCAACACACTCTATGTTCTTGCTGATAACCTGGACAAGCTTTCTACCTCCTCAAACACATTGTGCTCTCATACCTCCATGACTTTACTCACACTTTCCCCTATAACAGAAATGACCTCTCTTCATCTAATTCCTAACCATCCTCTAAAACCTAACTAAAATGTCATCACCTCCACAAAACCTTCCCTGATTCCCCACACTGGTAATGCCCTTAGACTTCACACAGATGCTTGCTTTTTAATACCATAACGTACCGCTTATGTGACATTACATATCACATACTGATGTTGGGACCTTCTAACTCTGGGGAAATGTAAGCCCTGTATGGACAATGGTTGTATCTGATCTAAATCCTTTATCTCCTATATCACCTAGCACAGTTCTCTGCACAGATATAATGTAAGTAAAACATTCTGCAGTCTTTAAAATCACCATATACATGTCAACTATTAATCAATGCTTATTATATTTGCATTAAGAGACCTAAGCATTCCAAAAATAAAAGGTTAGTTCCTTACTATAAATGAATAAACTTCCTGGTTTAAAAGGCAATTCAAATGTTAGATTACTGTAGTAATATTATGTCTGTTTGTGTTTTATCTAAATTATTATGTACTATTGAATTCCTAGTTGCCCCTCCTGGAAATAAAATTTTCAAAAATATAAAGCTAGGCTTCACTAAAATGTAGTCCTTAATACAGAGTCTAAAAATCAAGTAAGCTTACTATACGATCTTTGAAACACAACCCTAATTTTAAAGTATCCTGAAAATGTTCATGGCTTTATCTCCACAAAAATATTGGCAGTCTTTAGAAAAAAAATAAAAGGATTACACTACCTTGTTACTTTGCAGCTAGATTCAATCAAGTCATTTTCAAACTCAAGAAGGCTGTTAGGCAGATTATATTCTAATGGCGATGTCAGTCTTTTCAATCGGAATAAACCAACACAAAACTTTGCTCCCATCTCTTCCAATTCTCGTGTCCCAATCTGTAAACCCTAATAGAGGAAATAAAAAATACATATGCAGTTAAGGTGTAATAATTGCTATCCTTTGGCTATAATTCATACTGGTTTAATATAGAAAATAAAAAGAATTGCATAATCACTTTAAAAAACATGACTAATTTAGAGCTGTGAATTGCATTTAAGATATGCACTAAAATGTTTATTAACAACATGTTGTAGGATCAGCGTAGGCTACAGATGAAACTACCTATCCTGAGAGACTTTTTTAGATATCTATTGTGCATGAGCTTTTAAAAAAAGTTACTTAAGTCAAGGCTAATGGAAATATGATAATAACAAAAGAGCAAAGGGTTCTCAGACAACAGCCACGGATTCATTTATCATCACTGTCAATTTGGACAAGTCTACTCATGTTTCTCTACTTATTTCTCTACGTGTGATTTGCTCAACTGATACGGTAAAGGACCAACAGAAAGTAAAGAAGTGTTTATACTTCTTTGCTTCTTTAGGATGTGTGAAGAAGTTCCTTAACCAAACTTGACGGAATTATAGGACAGTTATCTGCCATTCTCCTGGTAGCCTTTAAAAAAACAAATCTGCCCAAGTGCACTCAATACAGTGGAAGGAAAAGTACAGTTGAGCATCATCACACAACTCCTCTACAAAAATCTAGAAAATGTAGTGACTGAATACTGATTGGAAATTCAAGAAAAAACATCACAGTAAGTTATATTTCCAGCCCAGGTCAGCATAGGGAGACAGAGAAATCTGCGAACATTGGGGCTAGTGCCTGAGTAAGGGCACACCACACACAGCATTTCAGAACAGGAACTAAAAAAGGACTGAAGCTCTGCAGTGGGGCAGAAAGAGATCCTAAACTCATAGAATGAGACCTCAACTTTGTGCAGGCTACAATAACAGATGCCAACTGGACAGCTCTGTCACTCACTAACCCATTCTAGGTCACAGTTGAATATTTGAGGCAGGACTAAAGAGGGAACCTGCAAACAGGGATGACATGCCAGGCTAAAGAGCAATATTGGTCCCTAGGTTATATATTGAGAAAGGAACAAGTTCAGAAGCAAACAGTAGCTGTGTGTCTCTGACTACAAGACTGAGCAAGATTTCAGTTCTAGCCCATAGCACAAACAAAATCAATGCAACTAATTAGAAGGAAAGTAGAAATCTGGGAAACAATTTTTACAGCCATTGTTTCTGGTAAAGGTCTCATTTCTCAAATACTTAGAGAACTGAATCAAATTTACAAGAATAAAAATCATTCCCCAATTGATAAAAGGTCAAATGATATGAACTGGCAGTTTTCAGATGAAGAAATTAAAGCCATCTATAGTCATATGAAAAAATGCTCTAAATCACTATTGATTAGAGAAATGCAAATCAAAACAACTCTGAGGGTACCACATCACACCTATCAGATTGGCAAAACAGGAAAATGATAACTGTTGGAGAAGACGTGGGAAAATTGGAACATTAGTACACTGTTGGTGGAGTTATGAATTGATCCAGCCATTTTGGAGAGCAATTTGGAAATATGCCCAAAGGGCTATAAAAATGGTCATACCCTTTGATCGAGCAACAGCACTTCTAGGGCTGTATCCCAAAGAGATCATAAAGATGGAAAAAGGAGGAGAACCAGGACAACATTGTACCCAGTAACAGCCACATTGAGCAATGACTAATTTTGATAGACTTATCTCTTCTCAGTAATGCAAGGATCTAAGACCATCTCCAAAAATGCTATGTACATCTAGGGAAAGAATTATGGAGCTTGAATGCAGATCAAAGCATACTATTTGCTCTTTTTTTTTCTTCTGTTTTGTTTTGTTTCTTCTTTCTTTTTTTATATTATGGTAATTTTTATTTATTTTTTTGTTTTCAACATAAACCACAAGATTTTGAGTTCCAAATTTTCACCCCATCTCTCCCCTCCCCCCACCGCAAGATGGCATGCATTCTGAATACCCCCTTTCCCCTAGTCTGCCTTCCCTTCTATCTCTCCCCGCCTTCTCTTATCCCCTTCCCCTTCAATTTTCCTGTAGGGCAAGATGGATTTCTGTACCCCATTTCCTGTATTTCTTATTTCCCAGTTGCATGTGAAAACATTTTTTTTAACATGTGTTTTTAAAACTTTGGGTTCCAAATTTTCTCCCTTCCTCCCTCCCCACCCACCCTCACTAATAAGGCAAGCAACTAAATATAGGTTATATGTGTGCAGTTATGCACATAGCAGACATGCTGTGAAAAACTAACTCTATTTCCCTTAATCCTATTCTGCCCCCCCATTTATTCTATTCTTTCTTTTGACCCTGACCCTCCTCAGAAGTACTTGCTTGTGATTACCCCCTTTCCCAATCTGCCCTCCTCTCCGTCATCCCCCTACTCTCTTGTCCCCTCCCCACCCCATTTTCCTGTAGGGCAAGATAGATTTCCATATCCAATTGAGTGTGTATGTTATTCCCTCCTTAAGTCAAATTCTATGAGAATAAGATTCACTCATTCCTTCTCACCTTCCCCTGTTTCCCCTCCACTGTAAGAGCCTTTTCTTTCTGTTTTTTCTTGTGAGATAATTTACCCCATTCTACCTCTCCCTTTCTCCTTCTCCTATTATAATCCTCTCTCACTCCTTAATTTTATTCTCCAGATATGACCTCTTCATTTTCAACTCACCCTGTGCCCTCTATCTATCTATATCTATATATACATACATATAATTTTTTCCCCTCCAATTACCCTAATACTGACAAAGGTCTCATGAGTTACAAATATCATCTTTCCATGCAGGAATGTAAACAGTTCAACCTTAATAAATCTCTTACGATTTCTCTTTCTTGTTTACCTCTTCCTGTTCCACTTGAGTCTTGTATTGGAAAGTCAAACTTTCTATTCAGCTCTGGTCTTTTCATCAAGAATGCTTGAAAGTCCTCTATTTCACTGAATGACAATTTTTTTCCCCTGTAGGATTATACTCAGTTTTGCTGGGTAGGTGATTCTTGGTTGTAATCCTATCTCCTTTGTCCTCTGGAATATTATATTCCATGCCCTCTGGTCCCTTAATGTAGAAGCAGCTAAATCTTGTGTTATCCTGATTGTGTTTCCACAATACTTGAATTGCTTCTTTCTGGCTGCTTGTAATATTCTCTCCTTGACCTGGGAACTCTGGAATTTGGCTACAATATTCCTAGGAGTTTTCCTTTGGGGATCTCTTTCAGGAGGAGATCGGTGGATTCTTTCCATTTCTATTTTGCCCTCTGGTTCTAAAATATCAGGGCAGTTTTCCTTGATAATTTCTTGAAAGATGATGTCTAGGCTCTTCTTTTGATCAGGGCTTTCAGATAGTCCAATAATTTTTAAATTCTCTCTCCTGGATCTATTTTCCAGGTCAGTTGTTTTTCCAATGAGATATTTCACATTGTTTTCTAATTCTTAATTCTTTTGAATTTGTTTTACAGTGTCTTGATTTCTCATAAAATCACTAGCTTCCACTTGCTCTATTCTAATTTTTAAGGAAGTATTTTCTTCAGTAATCTTTTGGACTTCCTTTTCCATTTGGCCAATTTTGCTTTTTAGGGCATTCTTCTCCTCACTGGCTTTTTGGACCTCTTTTGCCATTTGGGTTAGTCTATTTTTTAAAGTGTTATTTTCTTCAGTATTTTTTTGGGGGGTCTCCTTTAGCAAGCTGTTGACTTGTTTTTCATGATTTTCTTGCAAAACTCTCAGTTTTTCCTCTACTTCTCTTACTTGCTTCTCAAAATCCCTTTTGAGTTCTTCCAAGGCCTGGGACTGATTCATATTCTTCTTGGAGGCAAGCGGATTTAGGAGCTTTGGCTTCGTTGTCTTCTTCTGGTTGTATGTTTTGATCTTCTTTGTCACCAAAGTAAGATAATATAGTTTGACTGCTTTTGCGCTGCTTACTCATGATTCCGGCCAATTACTTGAGTTTTAAACTCTTCGTTAAGGTAAAAGTCTGTTTCAAATGTGGAGAATGTACTGTCCCAAGCTTCAGGGGTTTTGTGTAGCTGTGCTCAGAGATACTTCTAGGGACCTGAAATTTTTCAGTTCTTCCAAGGTGCTATGATAAGGGGTGAGGTGTTTCCTCTCCACAGCCACAACAAGCTCCACCACACCAGCACTCCTCCTTGCCCCAGGACTGCCCCTCAGAACTGTGACCCAGATCCAAGCACAGGCAAAGGAAGAGATTCCTGCCTCAGCACTGGCAAAGAGATCCCTGCAATCCCCCTCTGATCAGCCACTAGAATCCCCCTCAGTCTGTGGGCCGGAAGCTCAGGAAACAGCCATGACCCCGGGGGCGGCTGAGACCTAGCTCCTTCTCTCACCACAGTCACAGACTTTTCTCACTGACCTTCTAAGTTGTTTTTGGCATTCATGGGTTGAGAAGTCTGGAATCCACCACAGCTGCCTGCGATTCAGTCCTCTGAGGCCTGCTCCAGGGTCACTGCAGCCTGTGCGCCCACGCCACCCCGCGCTCCTCTCCCCACTGGTGCGATATACTTTTCTGATCAACCATCCAGGCTGTCTTTGGCTGGAAATTTGTTTCACTCTGTCTTTTTGTGGGTTCTTCTGCTTTAGAATTTTTTTAGAGCCATTTTTTATAGGTTTTTGGAAGGGTTTGGGGGGAGAGCTCAAATGAGTCACTGCTTTCCCTCCGCCATCTTGGCTCTGCCCCCTGTTTCTTCTTTCTTATGGTCTCCTATTCGTTCTAATTCTTCTTTACAACATGACTAATGTGAAAATATGGACTAGAATTGCAGAGGATGGAAAGGTGTGGAGGTAATCTGAGCTCTTTGAGAAAGTACCTGTATCAATGAGATTATAGACCCATTAAAATTCTGTGAAAAAAACCAGATGTTCTCAACTGAGGCAAGAAATAAGACAATAAGATGTAGTTGAAGAGAGGATCCTGGGAAGATGGTAGAGTAGGTCAGAAAACTTTAGGCTCTCCAAATTTCTTCCACAAAAAAAGACAGAACATGGACTCAGAGTGAATGTGGAGCAGTAGAAATTGACAAAAGTCAAGGTAAAGCAGTTGTCCTCCTAAGATAACTTGAGAAAACCCCAGGAAAGATCCCACCTCCAGGGATGAAGATTTAGCCTGAGTAAAGTGCAAACACCTCCAAGCCAACTCTGGGGGAATCAACAAGCAAGAAGCACTAGGGGAAGCTGGTTTGGGAGGCAGCCTCGACCTCAGGAACTTTCACCTCATGGATACTGTAAAGTTCTGATGGCTAAATAGAAGATTAAAGGACCTTCCACTGTCAAGAGATGCCAAGCACAGTTGTGCTGACCAGACATGGACCTGAGCTGCAGTTGTGGGGGAAATAAGAGTAAGAAGGACCTGACACCTGGGGCATCATTCCCCACACCTTAGGACTAGAATCAGTATAATAATAAGCTGCTAAAAATAAAATAAAACAAAATAAAAATGAGCAAGCAAAGGAGAAAGAACCCAACCACAGATATCTATTATTGGGATAGAGAAGATCTGGGTTCATATTCAGAGGAAGACAGTGGAACTTAAAAAAAAGCCACTCCTTTTTCCATGAGAAACGTCAAATGATCACAAACCCAAAAAGAGTTCCTGGAAGAACTTTAAAAGGACTTTAAAAATAAGAGAGATCGAGGAAAAATTAGGGAAAAAAATAAGAGCAATCCAAGAAAATTATGAAAAGAAAATTAACCAACTAAAAAGGAGAATCAAAAACTTTAGGAAGAAAGTAATTCCTTGAAAACTAAAACTGGAAAAAGGAAAGCTAAGGACATTATGAGACACCAAGAAATAATAAAACAAAATCAAAAGAATGAAAAAAAAACAGAAGAAAATGTGAAACATTCCATCAGAAAAACAACTGATCTACAGAAGAGATCAAGGAGAGACAATATAAGAATTGTTGGACTACCTGAAAGATACGATCAAAATGAAAATCTTGAAACAATATTACAAAAAATTATTAAGGAAAATTGCCCTGAAGTTCTAGAAAAAGAAGGCAAAGCTGAAATAGAAGAAAGCCACCAATCACCACCTAAAAGAGATCCCAGGAGGAAAACTTATAAGAATATTACAGCCAAATTTAAAAGCTCCCAGGTTAAGAAGAAAATATTGCAAACAAAAAGAAAAAAACCAATTTAAATATCACGGAGTCACAATCAGGATTACACAAGACCTAGTAGCTTCTACAATGGAGGATCCTAAGTCTTGGAATATTCTATTTTGCAGAGCAAAAGAGCTGGGGTTACAACCAAGGGTAACTTACCCAGAAAAATTAACTATAATCCTGAATGGAAAAAAAGGACATGTAATGAATTAAAAGAATTTCAAGTATTTGTGATAAAAAGAGCAGAATCTAATGAAAAATTTGACATAAGATCCAGAAGAAATGTAAACATTAAAGACCAATTTTAAGGGACTTAATAAGATCAAATTGTTTATTTCTTATATGTGAAAATGTTATCAGTACTCTTATGACTGTCATCATTATTTGGATAATTTGAAATTAAAGTTTGGGCTGTGTATGATGGGGTATAAAAGTAAACTAAAAAGTAAAACTGAATAGGGAGAGATAAAAGGGAGTAATTATCTCTTACAAATGAGGCATGAAAGGAAGAACTGACACAGAAGAAGCAAGTAGGGGTGGAGGGCTGGTAGTGTTGGACTCCTATATTAGAAATGGGTTATGGTTATAAGATAAGGGAGGGACTTTTAGACGGCTGTATAGATTAAGAATTAAGAGAAGAGTAAGGGATAAGGGAAATTCTTAACGTAGGCAGACTAATGTGGAAAGTGGGGGAGAGGATAAAGGGTGGACTCAAGAGAAGTGGGCTGATTAAGGAATGGGAGAGTAAGGTGGTAGGTAGAAGAAAATTAGACTAGTAAGGAGTGACAGGGTAAATAGGGAAGAAGGATAGTGAGGAAAAAAAGGATGGAGGGAAATATGCAAATAACTCTAACTTAGAATGTGAATGGGATGAATTTACCCATAAAATGGAAACAGCAGAATGGATTAAAAATCTGAATTCAACTGGAAAGATTTATATCTATGAAGGAAGATGCTATCCACCTCCAGAGAAAGAACTGACAACTAGAAATACACATAGTACAGTCATACATACATATATACATATATATATATACACACACATACATACATATACATATATACACGTGTGTATATGTGTATATATGTCTGTGTATACACGTGTGTGTGTATATATGTCTTGTGTGTTCATAGATATGTATGTATATGTATATATATTTGCATTTAATTGTAGCCTTCTCTGGTAAGGGGGAGAAGAGAAGAGAGAAAAAATAAAATAAAAAGTGCACAGCAAAGAAGGAAGCACAAAAAAGCTAGGCTGCTTTGAAAACAATGCATAGGATTTATTACATAGGTTTTCATGAAATGGAAATTTGTTTTATATTGAATCCTCTCGTATGTTCTGCTGTGCACATGGACATGTTCTTTTTTTTCTTCTTCTGTATTTAAGTTTAAAATAAATAAAAAAATAAAAAATAAGTTGAACAACATACTAAAAATAAATTTATGCAAATTAAAAGAAAATCAACAGTTATGCTTTCCTCATTATCCTCATTATGAAAATGCTTATCTAAACTTAGCCCAGTGGATGTTGCAGGCAACTTCTTTAAGTAACATTACCCAAAGAAGTTGCAAATGGATCATTCCCACCATCTGCTGCCTTCATTACTATGTACACGTTGCTGAATGAAGGTGGAGAAAACCATGTAATCATACTAAATGAGTTCACTACAAATGTATATTACAGAACTTTAACTAGGCCTTCACTGCTACGAAGAAATCCTTTACTACCTCCCTCATTAACTCACTATTCCATTCACCATAACAGCTTCCAAATCTCTTCACCCTTTTTCAAAACTCCCATAGCTACTTCTCCCACAAACCTCTTAGCTAAAAACCTAGCCACATCTTTTACAGAAAAAATGAGGCCATTCATTAAAAGCTCTTTCTTCTCCCCTCCTCATCTCACATCACTCAGATGATTTCTGCCACTATCTTCTGTCTCTTTTACGCCTATCTAATGATGAGGTTGCCCTTTTCCTTGCCAAGGTCAGCCCCTCTACATGCACAAGTGATTTCATTCCATCTCTTCTCCTCCAGCAAATTGCTCCCTCTATCATCCCACTCTAACTCATCTTCAATTTCTCCCCTGTCTATTGCCTACAAAGATGCCTATGTCTCCTTCACCCTCAAAAAATCTTCACTTGGTCAATCCATATCCCTCATGCCTCTTGTGACTAAAGTCCTTGAGAAGGTTAACTATAATAGATGCCTGCTCTTCTTCTCTCACTCTCTTTTTAACTCTCTACAGTCTGGCTCCTGACCTCATCATTCAACATAAAACTATTCTCTCTTAATTGCCAAATCCAATGGCCTTTTCTCAATCCTCATTCTTCTTGATCTCTCTAAAGCTTCTGACACTGTCAATCACCTTTTTCTCCTTGATATTCTCTTCTCCAGGTTTTCAGGTACTAGTCTTTCCTGGTTGTCTTCCAACCTATCTGACTGCTCCTTCTCAATGTCCTTTGCTGGATTTTCATCCAGATCATGTTCAATAACCTTGGGTGTTGCACAGCATTCTGTCATGGACCCACTTCTCTCTATATACTATTTTGCTTGATGATCTCATCAGCTCCCATGGATTCAATTATCATCTCCATGTTGATGACTCTCAAATCTACTTATTTAGCCCTAATCACATTGCTGACCTCTAATCTTGTATCTACAGCTGCCTACTAGACATCACGAACCATATGTCCTACAGACAACTTAAACTTAACATGTCCCAAACTGAAATCATCTTTTTCCCCCAAACCCTTCCCCCTTCCAAAATTCCCTGTTACTATCAAGAGCACCCTCCCAGGCTCACACGATGTGGGTATCATCCTTGAATCCCCACTCTCACCCTCATTTCCAATCAAGTGTTGATTTTACCTTTATGACATCTCTCAACTAGGCCCCCATCCTCTGATACTTCTACCTCCCTGATACAGCTCTTATCACCTCATATCTGGATTTTTGCAATAATGTGCTGATTGGTCTGCCTACAGTAGGCAGACCCTCTCCCCACACTAGTTCAACCTTCAACCAACCACCAAATTGATTTTCTTACAGCACAGGTCGGACCATGTAAGCCCCTTACTCAAACTCCAGTGGTTAACTATCACTTCCATGATCAAATATAAAACCCCTTGCTCAGCATTCAAAGCCCTTCATAACTTAGGCCCTCCCATCTTTCCAGTCTTCTTTTATCTTACATTCCCCTACGCACTTTCCAATTGAATGACATGGGTCTTCCTGCTCTTCCTTGAAGAAGACATTTTAAACTTAATGTGTCCTAAACTCTCCTGACTCATTTTCACTGACTAATCCTCATTCCTGGAATGCCCTCCCTCCTCATCTTTGCCTCTTGGCTTCCTTCAAGTCACAGCTAAAATCCTACATTCTATAGGAAGCCTTTTCCAACCATTCATTCTTATGCTCTAGTGATGATTTCCTATTTATCCTTTATATAGCTTGTTTTTACATAGTTGTTTGCATGTTTTATTCTCCATTAGATTGTTAGCCCCTCAAGGGCAGGTATTGTCTTTTCCCTTTCTTTGTATCCCTAGCACACAGCACAGTGTGTGGTACATTGTAGGTGCTTATTAAGTGTTTGTTGACTGGCAGATATCAATTAGAGAGAAAATACCCTCAAACAACTTTATATTGGCCAGGCCAACTATATTCCTAAAGTACACAGCTCTGACTTAAGGCTCAAGGGAATGAATCATAGAATATTACTTATCCAGAAAGCACATGCTTTATTGTAATCAATCTTGTTTAAATAGAACTTTTGGACATTATGCAAAAGGCCTATACAAATCTATCTAAATGCCTTCATTAAACCATTCATTTTCCATCTTAACTTAAAATGTTTCAGAAATTCTATGGTCTATTTCTGAATTAAGTTATAGTAATTAAAAATGAAGTACATTTTATAGCTTAAAAGCAAAATAAAAACATTTTCAAGGGTAAAAGCATGACTACTTCTTACAATTTTATTAGCCTCTTTTAGGTTTTTAACATTAATGAGTTAGAAATGCTACACATATGGATAAATTCATATCATGAAATTTCTTACCAAAACTTAAATCTTACCTATTGAAAGATTTAGTCACATACTTTTACTCAAGATTTTTTAATCTATTTATAATATACTAATCCAAACATCTAAAAGGGAACTCTGTGTTAATCAAGTATGTTATTATGTTATTAAAATATTTATAGAACTATTAAAAATAAAAATAACTTTTAAAGAAAGTGGCATGTAAATTGTAACTTTGTATTTTAAATAATGGTTATTTTCTTGTGATTCCCAGTTAGGGCACCACAGCACTCCCATATAATATAGATGTCTTCAAAGAATACTGAAGCAGAACCTCCCTTTTCCCATTCCTTCATGGACGAATTTTAAAGCAGACATTTTCTTAAGCTACCTTTTTTCCTACAGTGTCTATGGTCCTTATTTGTAGTTCCTAACAATGATTTATGAAGAGCCTGTTTCCACAAAACCTATATCTTAAAAGGTCCCTCCCCATTATTTTGAGGTAGCTAGAAGAAGGACAAACTGGGAAAACTGCCAATAAAAAGGTTGTTCAACATAATATACTATTCATTAAAGTTCCCTTTCAACTGGCCCAAAAAGCATGAGTCTCATTACTAAATCTTTGCACGCTTTCTAATTTATTGCACTTTAAGATTTGGCTCCATCAACACTTAACATTTTTAGACACATATTAAAAAATTTTATTTTTTAATCTTAAACAATGAGGAGGCTATTAGGCTTTTCACTAGTGCATATTTGTAATAATCTTTTATCTTAGGCTTACAAAAAGGTTTAAATAGCAAATTCATTATCCCTTTTTCCTGCGGAGAAAAAGGCTCAACAAAATAATTTATACAACATGCTATGATCTTTCAGAAACAAAGCAAGGAATACAAATATCCAGGTTATCTAATTTTTCATCTAATTGTCCTATTTGCTATATATAAAAATTTCATATTTATATCTTTGAAGTCACTTTGAACTTTTAAAAATTACTTCTGTCATGTATCTTAAATATCTCTAATTTTTAAATGTCCTTACTGCTAATGGGAAATTATGAAAGTAATCAGAAAACCCACAATGGATAGGATTATCAAAGCAAGATGACTATGATGATAGTGGTAAGCACTTTATTATTTTTTTTAAAAGCCTTAATACATCACATACATTAAGATCTAGGTAGTTGTTAATAAAAATCATGTGTACATTACTACAATAAAACATACCCATAAATATGCATTACCACACACAGTAACATACTACAAATATGTTTATATTATACTATAGTACAGAGAGACCAGGAGGCAACATAATGGAGTGGAAAGAACTCTTGATTGAATCAGAAGTCTTGGATTCTAGTTCCTGCTCTGCCACTAAGTTTCCATTCAACAAGCCCTGGAAGGATGAGTCTCACTGAAAAATCTTTACATGCTTTCCAGTTTATTACAGAGTGACAATGATTATTTTGGCTTCGTTAACACAATATTTTTATTTAATTATTTAAGCAATAAGAATTATGAAACCATGGGAAGTTATCTTACCTCCTCCATGAGCATATTCCTTCATCTAAAAGATGAGGGAATTGGACCTGATTTCTAAGGTGACTTCTGTTCTAAAATACTATAATTCTATCCATAATTCTATTCCTACATCTAATATATGAAGACAGTAGAAAAAAAAGTTTCCATTGAAAATGTACTGTTAACCTGGAAATAAATCTGGCAAAAATAAGGCCTAGACCAAAATTTTATACCATATTCTAAAATAAATTCAAATGGATCTGTGACCTAAATATCAAAGACTATGGCACTAAAAAGTAGGGGGGAAATCTTGCTATCAAATTTTCCAGATAATGGTTTGGTATAAAAGATATAAAAAATCATTAAGAGAAATATATGTCTAAATCACTAATATTAATAGAAACACACAGCAAAACAACTCTGAGGTTGGCAAATTGACAAAGATGACAAAAGATGTAAATATTCAATGCTGGCAAGTTGTAGAGTAAGGCAAACTAATTTATTGTGCGTGGAACTATGAATTAACATGAACTAGAAAGGCATTTGGAATTAAGCAAATAAAGTGATTAAAACATTCAAATCATTAGACCTACAGACTCCATTGGTAGGCATGAACCCCAAGGAGGCCACTGATAAAAAGGTTCCACATACACCAAAATATTTATAGGATCATTTTTTTTCTATTAGCAAAGAACTGGAAACAAAATATATGCCCATCATTTGAGGCATGGCTAAACAAAATGTGGTGCCATGAATGTAATGGAATATTACTGTGCTGTCAGAAACAATGATAATGATGAACAGAGAGAGGCATGGAAAGGCTAACATGAATTGGGGTAGAGTGAGGTAAGCACAGTCAAGAAAACAATACACACAGTGACTACAACAATGTAAATTTTAAAAAAAAAAACAACCATCACAAAACAAACTAAAATAAATGTGTAAAATTACAAAGAAAAACCTTAGTCCCATAGAAGAGATGTGAGAAGACTACTTCTCTCATTTCTTTGCAGAGGTGAGGGTCCACAAGAGTGGAATATTGCATATATTTTCTGATTTTTCATTATATTGATCAGTTTTGCTGATCTTTTTTTCTTTTCTCCTTTCTTTTTAAAAAATGTCTTTTAAGTTTGAAAGATTGTTCTCTGAGAGGGAAAAGAGGAGGGATGCAAGGGAAATTTAGCCACTGTACAAACAAAAGATATCAATAAAATTTATATTAAAAAAGAAAATTCACCTTAAGTTACTAATTACCAACTAGAAGTGAGCCTTAAAACACTTACCCAAATCACAAATTTAAAGGAACTAAGACAATAACGAAACTACAATGGAAGACAAGAAGTTATTTAATTTCATCCTAAAGGCAGAACTAGATTTATAGATTAGCTTTATCTGGATTTATCACCTGATAAATGTGCTTGTGTTTTTGGGGGAAATGAGTTAATATTTAAGAACAGATCTTGTTGACGCTTAAAAAAAGTGCTATGGTACAAAATTAAACATAGGATTTGCTTTAAAAGAAAAAGAAAGTCTTCTAGAATGAGAATAGTCTTTTCAATTATCTATCAAATGGAAAACTTTCAATAAGGAAGCTTTGATTTTACTAGAAGGATTTACCTTGTATTTTCCTTGATCACAGCCACATAATGTGCTCTCCATGGTGTAGCTTCTCTGTACTCCTATTTCCCTCCATACAACAACACGGGCTGTAGATTGTTTGGACTTTTCTACTACAAAGCTGCAGCTGCTCATGCAGAATGCTGGGGCAGTATGGCTCAATATCTTGGGCAAAGTCTGAGAAAGAAAATTAGCAGCATTTTTCAAAATTAAATGCAATTACAATGATTAGTTTAGCTCCTATCTGCCCCATAATTCCTCAACTGCCACACTTAGAATTCTGGATTTTCTGCAGAAAATACTCAGAAGCTGCTCAAATAATAATAGCTTAAACTTATATAGCACTCTAAAAATTCTTGCCTAACAATCCAGTAAGGTAGGAAATACAAGGTGTTATTTTCCTAGTTTTGCCCATGGTCACAGAGCTTGTACATGGCAGAGCCAAATCCTGAAGATAGGTCTTCAGACTCTGAGTCCAAAGCTCTTTCCAACATATCTCCTCCTGCTTTTCAAATTGTGGTTTTGGTAAACAACTATGACCTCAATTTTAGGAGTTCCAAAGACAAGGTTTCTAATTCAAACTAGTTCATAACTTCAATATCAGAGTTGATGTTAAGTATGAAAGAATTATACAAATAAGAAGCAATTTTTAATTTAAGTTTTACCAGACTACACGTTTCCTTCACAGCAAAATAATATTGCTACATAAGGTAAAGAATTATTCAACACTACTAATTACAGAAAAATTAAAGAGAAAATGAAATTCACCTTTTAGGATAGGTCAATCAAAAACTAATAAAGTTAGGGGCAGCTAGGTGGCACAGTGGATAGAGCACCAGCCCTGAAGTCAGGAGGACCTGAGTTCAAATCTGGCCTCAGACCAAACACTTGACACTTACTAGCTGTGTGACCCTGGGCAAGTCACTTAACCCCAATTGCCTAAAAAAAAAAAAAACTAATATAGTTCACCGTTCTCTTTACTACCCTTAAACAAAAAAGGGTAACTGAAATCAGTGCAAGAGCTAATGAAAGGATTTCCAGTTCCTGGTTTGGAATATTTATTTACAGTCACCCTTACTCCTTCATGATTCTTCATTTTGTCTGAGTTCTATTTGTTGCATAGGCCCTGGCAAAGATGAGAATGGAGATATGGATGACCTGTTGATGTATACTGCTAATCAATCATAATATTTATTCCATAGCAGACTAATTGCTGAGGAAAAGGGAAAAGTAGACCCAAAGGAAGAATAATGGTTCAGAATAGGTGAGGAGTACCAATAAGTTACCTTTTTCAGTAATATATCCCTAATACTTCTTAGCAATTATAGATTTGATTCAATTCAACAAACATTTATTTAGCATCTACTATGTACAAAACACTTTACTAGGCACTGGGGATTCAAAGACAAAAATGAAACTGTTTCTGCCCTTACAGGCTTTGTATTCTACCGGTAAGAGATGATATAAACATCTATATAAATAAAAAGCATGCAGAAGGTGATTTCAAGAAGGCAAAAGTTGATTGGAAGAGGATGTCAAGGAAGGCCTTATGTAAGAACTAGCACGTGAGCTGTTCTTTACTTTACCTTTTTTCTAACAGAACCCTTGGACAGTCTGGTAGAGCCTATGGACTCCTTCTCAGAATCATGGTTTTAAATGCTCAAGATAAAATATATAGGCTTACAAAGGAAACCAATTATATTGAAATAAGGAAATAATTTTTTCCCATCCAAGTTCACATACACCTTGAAATCTGTACATACAAAGGGGTTAAGAGCTCCTAATTTGAAGGACACTGAGAATTCTATAAGGTAGCAGTGAGGAAGGAATGCATTCCAGCACATGCAAAGGTAGAGAGACAGGAGATGTCCTATATATATGGAAATGTGAGCAGTTGATTTCGATTTGAGAGAATGAAGGCGAACAATATGAAATAAGACTGGAAATATAAATGGGAACCAGATTATGGAGGATCTTCAGTGTCAAACTGAGGATTGAGACCACAAAAACCTAGTTCATTTAACAAAGACTTATTAAGCAACTACATATAACATAGGATGGAGGTTGTAACAAAACACTAAATTCCTACCGAATGTTGATAGGAACCTGATGTCTTCCTCAGACATGTAAAATCAGAAACGTAAAACTTTTTCAAATACGTAAAACAAAAAGTACACTATATAGAACAAGTATGTTATTTCCAGCATTCAGTAAGAATTTATATGGTCCCTGCCCTACAGATTAGTGAATGATATTCTTTCAAATTTCTGAATGGTGTCTTTATTTGTGTCTAGAAGTGAATTTTTTTTTTTTTTTTGGTTTTAGAAGACTGAAGAAAGAACTACATGCTAAATTGGCAAGGAGTAGTGAGGAACACAGAAGATGACAAGATTTCCTTCTGAGAAGCCTGGGCAACAGTGGCCCCTTAGATAACTGGGAATCATAACTCCACAGTGAATCTTCATGAGAAAGGGTCAATGGACCTGGAATAATATGACCAGGAGATGATAGCACCATGGTGAATTTTTAAGGGAAATCTTCTAGAAATCTGAAACATAAGTTTGTACATCTTTCCAATGTTAAGCGCCCATGTTAAGGGTTGGAGTTTTTGTGTAATCCTAGCTTTACTGTTATCCTAAGCCACACCTGTATTTCTGGATGTCCATAGCTTCTATTTCATTCTTTAATCTATTTTAAAAATCTTTATTGAGTAGCTATTTACATGCATAGCATTACTTGATTCTTCCTTGAATGATTCCTATTTTGCTCATTTTCTAGAGGATAGAAGGAGGTAGGGGTGGAGGTACTGAAGAAAGAGGAGAAGGAAAGGGAAGGGAAAAGAAGAAGAGGGATGAGATTATAAGCTCTTCTGCAAAGCAGAGAATACATGAACTTTATAGAACTCACCCTGTATCCCACATCTTCAACCACATCACAAGAGGCAGCATTATCATTAGTATGCCACACAGTCTCCTTGATGCTGCAGCCATACATAAATACATTTTTCTTTCGAGAGTGACCATGATAATCACAGTAAACCTACAAGTGACAATATCATATTCAGATCATTTTAAAGCTCAGGTTTTAAACATTATCAAAATACAGGTAAGTATCCTCAAACCTGTTCTGGAACTATATTTCTAAACCTCTTAACCTCACTAGAGCTACAATTTAACACAAAGCAAAACCATTTCAAGAAGTAATACTGAGGCTTGAGAATACTTAACCTCTGGTAAAATCAATGCCTGCCAATACTCTGCAGACCAAACCACAGGTCCTACTGCTTAATTTTTTGATCTGTGATATAGCTATTCAATATTTTTCTCTTTTCAATTCTATTATAATTTTGGTTGACAAAATGCTGCTACTGTTACCTCAAAAGGTTGCTGAAGTTTTAATTAATTAGTAATTTCAGAAGTCAGACATTGAAAAAATAATTATAAAAATTATGTATCAGTATTTTTAAAATGAAAAAGTAAAGAGAGATTTACAAGTTGATTGTGTATCCTTATGTAAAGCTTTTCTATCTTTTCCAGAAGTAGCTTAAATAATCTAAACTTCAACAAACTGGAAATATTTTATTAAAGTTGAAAGGTAGACATGCTCAAAAGAAAGACAAGAAACACACACATATACATAGACATACACACAAGTATTCAAGCAGTCCAATATACAGTCTCACATTACACATACATTATCCTGGTGATGGCTCTTCTGGAAGCTTTAACAAATTGAGTATTGACCAGAAATTTCTTAATTTGAGGGCATGAGACTTCCTAGTACAAATGTAATTATGATTTTATTTGTTTGGGAAATTTAAAATTTTAAGAATTTAAATGATGCATACATTATTCCAGTGATGCTCAAACAGGGAATCAAACACCCTGCAGTACAGGAACTCATAACCAAGTCATTAAAATTTCTAGAACAAGTAAAAGTTGAAGTATAAATGGAAGTAAAAAGTAAAGGCCCGTCAATTATCAGATATGAAGAAAACCACAAATACTATTTTTGAATTAAATTGTAAGAAAATACAGAAATACAAAATTGTTTAATTAAGATGATCTGATTAAATATTCATAGAATAGTAGGATCACAGATTCAGAGCTGGAAGGAAAATCATCCTATTTAAATCTTTCATTTTATAGATGAGGAAACTAAGGCTAACAAAGATTTTACAAACAACTGTGGTGTTTTGGTTTTTTTAAGGATATCAACGTATTTATTAAAATCAATGAAATCACTTCTAAGTCATTATTTATAAGGAAATGACTTAACATTTACCAAGCACTTATAATTAGCAAAATAACATAAAAATTATTAGATGTGTTTCTTCTATCATGTTTTTATATATAACTAACACACACCACAGTTCCCTGCACACAGTAGGTGCTTAATAAATGTTTCTTGATTTTAAAATATTGCTATGGATTTATATATTCAGCTCCTTGACTAAGCAGCCTAAAAATAAGAGCTGACACTTACTAGAGGTAAACGTTTGATTGCAGCCATATACTGCAGCAGACCTTTAGCATGGTAAATTGTAGGATGCAAATCTGGGTTTGGACTTTGCCATTGCCGGTTCAAATCTTCTCCACTTAAAGAACAACGGTGGCTATATAAACACAAACATAAAACACAAAGAAAGAAAGCAACTTGTTATCAAAACCGTTATTTAATCCATTTAAAAATATTTCTAATTTAAATTTTACTATATAATTCAAATGTACACAGTTATCTAATTCAGAATAAATATATAAAATTCTGCCACCATAGTGAGATATCATAAGTTAGAATCTTCCCACTTTTCAAAAATTAATATATGTTCTAACTGTACTCAAAATAACCTCATAATTAAGATTTTAATTAGGTTCTTGGCTCTGAGCCTTTGTCTCCTAGTCTATAAAATAAGAACAATACCTACCACCCTATTGTTCCTTGGGGTTGGCATGAGGATCAAAAGACGTAATATATACAAAATAATTTTATAAGATGTAAAATACTACATAAAATCATTATTATAATAACAGCTAGCCTAATTTTCTATTGGGCACAATTAATTAAGGAAGGCAGCAGAGCTGTTAAACAAATAACTAGAGGTGGCTAACAAACTATAAACAAGATTATAATTCATGCATAAGCTAATTATTTCTCCCTGCAACTGGGTTACAAGCCACAATTCCCTAATACTAAAAAAATGTGAAAAAATATTCAGGTTGTTTCTACATTAGAAGAATTAGCTATGGTCTACCTACCTACTCAACCTACCAATTCCCTTTGAAATGAAAATAGAGAAAGGTTCATGGCAACAAATTCATCAATTAGGGAAAAAACTCTTATGACTACATCTACAAATAACTGAGTAAATTCCTACCTCTCAAAACCCCTGCCTTTTAGAAAGAGTTCTCTTTTAAAATTCAGAACTCAGTAACTGCCATTCCTTCATACTAGAAATAATTTAGCATTAGGGTTATACAAGGCAATGGAAACAATCTCCAAAAGATTCTATAACTTGAGACAAGCTAATATTCTCTTAAAATTAAAAAGAGGAAAAAGAATGGATGTATTTTTTCCAAAGCAACAAACTGTGTCATCTCCAAAACAACAAAAGCACTGCTTGAGTAAGATAAAAGCTTCCACGTGTAGTATATTGTACACCAAAGAACAATTATTTAATGAATTCTAGTCTCATATGTAATAAATTAAATGAGGAAGTTGCAGTAGATGTTCTTGCTATGTTTAGACACCACAACGTCTTGATTCAAAGAATGGAGCATCTCAATAAATCTGATTATCAAAATCACCAGGCACCTTTCCATTCATAATTATAACAAATAACATATAACTAATTTAAAATTAATCCTAAATATTTCTATATGAAAACTTGCTTTATTTTGGGATAAAAACTGATATGCTTCAGTTTTCCAAATTAACTTGGACACTGACATATCAACAAATCTTAAAGATCATTCATAACAGTAAGATTTTTATAGTAGTGGTTTTAACTTACTTTCCATTAATGACACCATCTGGGTTTAGCATAGGGACAATTTTAAAAATATAGGATTCACGCAAGCTCTGTGCAGTAGGGTTACTACTCATGAGATATTCCAAAGTTCCTTTCATAACCCAGCTTGAATTAGTTTCTCCAGGATGTACTCGAGCAGATAAGAAAATGTAAGGGCGATTTCCTAAATATAAAAGTCAAGTTAAAATGAACAGTTAAAGTTAAAAATAAAAATATTTTTATTTAATGACATTGGGAATTTATCTACTTAACTATGCACCTGAATATAAGATGACATAATAAAAAAGTGGTCATTACTGATGAAATAATTCACTTATGACTGGACTTTTAATTTTATAATATTTGAAATGAATATGTAATACTATCTTATAAGTAAGCAATTGTTGACGGGAACTT
This sequence comes from Vombatus ursinus, assembly GCF_900497805.2. Lineage (NCBI taxonomy): Eukaryota > Metazoa > Chordata > Mammalia > Diprotodontia > Vombatidae > Vombatus > Vombatus ursinus. The sequence goes on along the minus strand of NW_020954610.1, from coordinate 873,510 downwards.
GAATGGTTATATCTTTTTTTTAATCTGTCATTCTCAAAAAAGCTAAAGGGAATAGGAAGAAATATATATTTATATCCCTGTTTTATAGGCATTAAGGTTAAAGGCCTATCAAATTTCAATACTTAATTTCCAAACTACCATATTTTTGCATTGTTTTGGCAATAAAAGAACTTAGCTCATCCTCCCATAACTTCACCCATATATCAAGGCCACCATATAAATGAGTCTCTCTTCATTTTTTCCCTTTGCACAGAGAAAACTGTTACTCTGAGACATTCTCAAGGTAGTCTGAACAGAGAATACGTGTGTGTGTGTGTGTGTGTGTGTGTGCACTCTCCATTACCATAAGATCATGGATCTAGAATTGGAAGGGCCCTCAGAAACCCTCAAGTCCATAAACTTCGTCTTACAGATGAGGAAACTGAAACATCAGGAGAGTAAGTGATTTTTTCCAAGTCACACAGGGAGTAAGTAGCACAGCCAGGGTTGTTTAACCTCAGGTCTTTTTCCTCCAGGATTAGTGTTTTTTTTTTTTTTCACTGTACCATGTGGATTCCCTTCTCATTTATTTTTCTAAAATATTTCATTTTATATCAACTTCTCCACCAAAATTATATATATAGAAAGAGAATATAAAAACAAGATATTTTGAAACTCTGAAGATATTCGAGGAATAGCTGAAGGCAGGCATCTAATTGTGCTACCATATTTGATAGGTCTCTTAACATGTTATTACATTGAAACACAAAAAGCCTTATTTAATGAACTCTTCAAACAATATAAAGGCATGTTATACTTTAGATGTAATTAGTTTAGTACTTCCTTAATTTCTAAGGGAAAGACTGTAGCCAAGACAACTAGGAAACATATCTGTGTTTTGTTTAAAGTAATTTATACTTACTAAATTGACAGATATTTTCATAATAATTGGACTCTGGCATAGCAGTTATAGTCAATAAAGGACAGCTGTTTCCAGACAGAGTTTCACATAACACATCTTGTCGAAAATAGATTTGCTGAGGGTTGTGTGATGATTCCAATTTTTGAAGATGCATCTTAACAAAAATGTTTAAAAAGCACAGCATAAAGTCTTTTGTCAATATCCCTTATGGTATACAGAAAGTAAAGCATTCAGGATTCTATACCACTACAGGTGGACAGCAACATAGTAACTTTATAATTTGCACAGTTGAGAATTTAACACTTCATACTTCTACCAACACAGAACCCAATTGCTTATAAATAAAAAAAAAAATCCCTTCAGAACATTCTTTCAGTAGACAAGTCATATTCAACATACATAATAATTCTACTCCGTAAACAAAATCATTTTCCTCAAATACCTTTGACAGTTGAATCACTTGTATTATCTGACATTTGCTATCTCAATACAAATTATTTCAGCTGGCTAGCACATAAAAATTAATGAAACATGAGTTTTTGCTTTGTGACACTATGAAGATGTTTTAAAACTCTCAAAAATAACTATGGAATAAACTTGGGACTAACATTCCCACCCACAATAATTTCTAGATGGTAAGGATAGGGTTTTTTGTTTGTTTTGATTTGTTTGGGGAGAATTGGATCTGTAGTTTCATTAGTGTAGGAAGCATATGGTAAAGAATAAGGAACTTCCACTAAAGTAGATTGGTACCTTTCCTGAAAGTTATTGTGTTAACAAGTTGCCTGGGGCACTGAAAGATTGAGTGGCCAACCAAGAGTCACACAGCCAGGAAACAAAAAATATGAAAATATGAAATGCTTTAGGGAAATTTATAGTCAGATAGGGGAGTTAGTACATACTCAGAGTCCTGATTGGATACCTCATCATAGCTTGGAGGTAACACCAAATTATATCTATGTCAGCAGAGCACATTTAGTTCTGCTATAACATGGCATATACTTTCCTAAAAATTATCTCACTATGCAAAACTGCACCATAAAAACCAGAGATCTTATAGGAAAATGGGGTTAGGGACACAACACCTCAAATAAGAGATGTTTCTTTTATTTTTTGCAGTGTTGTCTCTGATGGTCTAAAATGTAGGCTCCTTTAGGTCTCTTGCTCAGGAGAGATCATGTGTTCTCTCATTTCTTTCAAAAGCACTTTATTATTTCAAGCTTCTCATCAATACTTAAAGTTTTTCTTTTGCAGGAACTCCTTGGCATTTTTGAAACAGAACACTTAGACATCCTAAGATTTTGGGGATGTTTTTTTTTTCATATAGAAAAGTTCACAAATACAAAAGAACAGTAAAGCACAACCATGTAGGTGTAGGGTAACGTACATGGTGAACAGAAGCATCTGGCAGCGACGTTAGAAGTGTGTGCATCTTGTGTATCCCTACACGGCTCAGTTCAGCTGAGCACAGTCTTCTGCATTCACTGAAGTGTTTCTTGGGGATGAAATCATGCATAAGGAAAGATGAAGTTCACATCTGCTCAAATTGTTCCCTAATATATGAATCTTGCTAGAACAAATTTGTGTTTTCAAAACAAGCATTATAGAAGAATTGCCTGTACAAATTTTGGCAGGATCTGACATTCTAGAAGACTTACAGTATAGTCCTGGCAACAGACTAGGTCAGCTTTCTGAGGATTAGCCTCAGCACCAGTGATCTAGCCTCTTGGCAATTAATCCTCTGGCCATGGCAACCAATGAAACAAAGAAAAATACAAAATCATCCTCATTCTTATATGACCTCCTTTTGTTTCTGCAGTAATGATGGTAGGATGATGAAAAGGTGAGGAGAGGGTGCTAAGCACCACACATTTTCAGACTATCTATAAACTTAAACTTAGCTGCTGGGATGTTAAATGTGAGATTCTCATCCAGTGACTGAGTAGACATACAAATGGAGGAACTTAATCATATTAACTTGAACTTCTCACTAAAAATGGAACCATAAGACAAAAGGAAGCTGTAGTTAAATGGAAAAATGGCTCACAGTTCCTGCTCAGAGAGGAGAATGAAAGAGTTGGCATAGTTCATTTTATCGTGTATCCAGGGTTAACAAGAAACATCATTTTATGGGACATGTGGTAATCTTGCTGTCCATGCTCATGATAAGCATTTGTAAAAATAACACTGTGAAAATAATTGGTTTATGTGCCAACATCTGTTGCAGGGAATGAGGAAATAGAAAAATTTTACGAAGAATTTTATTTTTTTAAAGCAAATTAAATCAAGGCATATTTTGATCTTCATAGCGACTTCAATGCAAAGGTAGGCATGGAGGAGGAAAAAGAAGTTGGAAAATTCAGAAGTAAAAAAGTAAAGAAGTCAGAGGCTTATAGGCCACACAGAAGCCTCATCTATATATCATGAACACTTTCTCTAAGAAAAGAGATGGAAATAGTAAGTACCAAGTAATGTAATTAAAAGTAAAATGCATTATATTTTAATAGACAGGAAACATTACTTACGAGGGTGTCATTCCTGAGCTGGCTATCTGCTTATTTTCAGGCCACTTACTTATCAGAGTAAAAGTCAAGATTAATTCAAAACTAATAAAAAATAAAGATGAGAAAAATATATTGCCCAATTAACAACTCCAACCTGATCTATTCAACTGATGTTGAAAAATGTTAAGTGGATGGAAGACTAGACATCAACAATGATTATAACATTCCCTAAGGAAGTTTAAATGATATAAATCAACAAAAGAGTCTAGAAAGCACCTTGTTGGCAATCACTTGATCTCCTTACCAAGAAGAAAGATAAAGCATACAAAGCCAACACTGGAGTAGAATATAATCTTGTTTGTAAAATCATATGAATAAGCACGGTGGAAAATTATGAGTAATATGAGCTCATAAAACAAGAAGCAGAGGAAGAAAAAAAACAAGTTTAATCTCAGCAAGAGAACCAACTACGCAATGTAATCCTAAGGGCATTTAAGGATGAAAATGGAAGGACAAGAAACAAACAAGCCAAAAAAAACAAAAAAGGAAAAAAGGAAAAAAATCTGTGAATACTTTAACAACTAACTTCACCTTCAAAGACATTTGGAATCTAACATACCAGTTCCAGAAATACTGCATTAGGAAGTAGAAGTGGCACTGGGAAAAACAAAATTGGGAAAAATGGCTAAACTAGACTAAGTGTACACAAAAGAGGTCAATGTTAAAAGTAACTTCATTTTGAGGGTGTTCCAGAAGGCTGAAAGTGGAAAGGCTAGCTACCAAAGGCATGGGTGATGGACTTTATTATTTCGCAAAAAAAGGTGACCAAGAGACTATCAAGAACTACTGATCTTAAAAAAAAAAAAAAAACTGAGAGGGTGGAGCCAAGATGGCAGAGTAAAGACTGGGACTTGTCTGAACTCTCTCCCAAATCTTTCAAAATACCATTTAAAAATGACTCTAGGGGCAGCTACATGGTGCAGTGGATAGAGCACCGGCCCTGAATTCAGGAGGACCAGAGTTCAAATCCAGCCTCGGACACATAACACTTTCTAACTGTGTGACTCTGGGCAAGCCACTTAACCCCATTGCCTAACCAAAAAAATAAAAAATAAATGAAAATAAAAATGACTCTAAACAAAGTCTAAAGAAGAAGAACCCATAAAAAGATACAGTGAAACAAATTTATAGCCCAAGACAACTTGTAAGGTCAGCAGAAAAGTGTCTGTTGTACCAGGAAGAGGGAGGAGCACAGCCTCGCACAGGCTGTGCCACTGCAGACCAGGCCCCAACAAACCCGGAGCAGGCCTCAGGGCACCTGAATCAATGGCAGCAGTGGTAGTTTCCAGACCTCTCAGCCCACAGACACCAAAGACAACTCAGAAGGTCAGCAGGAAGGGGCTGTCACACGTGGGTAAGAGTAGAGTGCAGTCCGGTGCAGACCACGCCAGCTCAGCCCAAGCCACAGCAAACCAAGAGCAGGCCTTGGGAATGACTAAATCAGCAGCGGCAGCAGCAGTGGATGCTTCCAGAACTGTGAGCCCACAGATGGTAAAGAGGTCGAACAACTGGTCAGAAGGAGATTAGAGGCGTCTTTTTGCTAGCACTGAGGCAGGACTCTGTTGCTTTGAAAATACTCAGATCCAGATCACAGTTCTAGGTGGCAGTTCCAGGACGAGGAGGAGCACTAGTATAGCAAAGCTTTCAGCCACACAACAGTGGAGGGGGAACCCCCTCACAGTTCCAGGGCAGAAAAAAGTACTTGTGGTCACTCACAAACCAGAGCACAGGCCAGGAGAATAGTAAACACCTCTCCTTTCATCATACCACTTTAGAAAAACTGAAAATTTACAGGTCCCTAAAAGTATCTCTGAAAAGAGCTGCATAAAATCCCTGAAGCTTGGGACCATGCACCCTCCACCCTAGAATCAGAGCCCTACTTCAACTCAAATAATGGGCTGGGAAAATAAGCAAACAACAGAAAAAAACTCTGACTATAGAAAGTTACTATGGTGACAAGGAAGATCAAAACATAGACTCAGAAGAAGACAACAGACTCAAAGCTCCTATATCCAAAGCCTGCAAGAAAAATATGAATTGGTCTCAGGCCATGGAAGAGCTCAAAAAGGATTTTAAAAATCAAGTAAGATAGAGGAAAAATTGGGAAGAGAAATGACAGTGATGCAAGAAAATCATGAAAAAAGAGTCAACAGCTTGATAAAAAGAGACACACATACACACACAAATACTGAAGAAAATAACACCTTAAAAAACAGACTAGGCCAAATGAGAAAAGAGGTCCAAAAAGCCAATGAGGAGAAGAATGCCTTAAAAAGCAGAATTGCTCAAATGGAAAAGGAGATCCAAAAGGTCACTGAAGAAAATACTTCCTTAAAAATTAGAATGAAGCAAATGGAAGCTCATGAATTTATGAGAAATCGAGAAATTGTAAAACAAAACCAAAAGAATGAAAAAATAGAAGACGCTGTGAAATATCTCACTGGAAAAAACAACTGACCTGGAAAATAGATCCAGGAGAGATAATTTAAAAAAAATTGGACTACCTGAAAGCCATAATTTAAAAAGAGCCTAGACATCATCTTTAAAGAAATTATCAAGGAAAACTGCTCTGATATTCTAGAATGAGAGGATAAAACAGAAATTGAACGAATCCACCAATCACCTCCTGAAAGAATTCCCAAAATGAAAACTCCCAGAACATTATATTCAAATTTCAGAGTTCCTAGGTCAAGAAGAAAATATTGCAAGCAGCCAGAAAGAAACAACTGAAGTATCATGGAGTCACAATCAGGATAGCACAAGATTTAGCAGCCTCTACATTAAAGGATCAGAGGGCTTATAACATGATTTCCAGAGATCAAAGGAGCTAGGATTACAACCAAGAATCACCTACCCAGCAAAACTGAGTATAATCCTTCAGAGGTAAAAATGCCCATTTGATGAGATAGAGGACTTTAAAGCATTCTTGATGAAAACACCAGAGTTGAATAGAAAATTTGACTTTCAAATATAAGACTCAAGAGAAGTATCAAAAGGTAAACAGGAAAGGGAACTCATAAGGGACTTAATAATTTTAAATTATTTACATTCCTACATAGGAAGATAATATTTGTAACTCATAAGACCTTTCTCATTATTAGAGTAGTCAGAAGGAGTATATATAGACAGAGGGCACAGGTATGAGTTGAATATGAAGGGATGATATCTAAAAATTAAAATTAAGGGGTGAGAGAAGAATATACTGGGAGAAAGAGAAACAAAGAGGTAGAATGGGGGTAATTATCTCACATAAAAGAGGCAAGAAAACGCTTTTACAGAGGAAGAGAAGAAGGGAAAGGTGAGGGGAAGTGAGTGAACCTTACTCTCATCAGAATTGGCTCAAAGAGGGAATAACGCACATACAATTGGGTACAGAAATCTATCTTACCCTACAGGAAAGTAGGAGGGGAAGGGAATAAGAGAGCAGGAGAAGGGGGAGGGAGAGAATGTGATAGAAGGGAGGGCAGATTGAGGAAGAGGTTAGTCAGAAGCAAAACATTTTTAAGGAAGGACATGGTGAAAGGAGAGACTGAAAAGAATGAAGTGGGAAAGGAACAGGATAGAGGGAAATATAGTTAGCAATAGTAACTGAAAAAAATTTTGAAGCAAGTTTGTCTGATAAAGGCCTCATTTCTCAAACATATGGAAAATTGAGTATTCATAAAAAATAAGAGCCATTCCCCAATTGATAAATGATCAAAAGATATGATCAGTTTTCAGATAAAATAATCAAAATCATCCATAGCCATATGAAAAAAATACTCTAATTCACTACTGGTTGGAGAAATGCAAATTAAAACAATTCTGAGGTACTACCTCATACCTATTAAATTGGCTAATAGAACAGAAAAGGTAAATGACAAATGTTGGAGGGAACATGGGAAAAATGAGACATTAATGCATTGTTAGTGGAGCTATGAACTGATCAACCATTTTGTAGAGCAATTTGGAACTATGCCCAAGGCTATAAAACCGTGGATACCCTCTGACCTAGCAATACCACTACTAAGTCTGTATCCCAAAAGAGATAAAAAACAAAAAGGAAAAGGACCTATATATACAAAAATATTTATAGCAGCTCTTTTCTGGTGGCAAAGAATTAGAAAGTGAGGGGATGCTCATCAACTAGGGAATGGCTGAACAAATTGTGGTATGTGATTATGATGGAATACTATTGTCCTATAAGAAATGATGAGCAAGATGCACTCGGAAAAACCTGGAAAGACTTGAAAAGTGATGCAAAGTGAAACGTACAAAGTAACAGCAATATTGTAAGGTGATAAGCTGTGAATGACTTAGTTATTCTCATGATCCAAGACAACTCTGAAGGACTTATGATGAAAAATGCTATCCATCTCCAGAAAAAGAACTGATGGAGTCAGAATACAGATTGAAGCATACTTTTTTATTTTCTTCATTTTTCTTGAGGTTTTTTGTCTGTGTTTTCTTTCACAATATAACTATTATGGATATGTTTTGCATCACGACCTATATATAACCTATATTCAACTGCTTGCCTTCTCAATGTAGGGGGGTGGAGAGAGAAGAAGGGAAAGAATTTGGAACTCAAAGTTTTAAAAACAAATGTTAAAATTATTTTTACATGTAACCAGAAAAAAATAAAATACTAAATAAATTTTTAATTTTTTTTAAAAAATTACTGACCAATATGTCTATTTTCTTATAAGAATTAAAGTCATACTTGAAGATGGCATGAGAAAAGGACACAATGGCTTTCACAAATTATATTTTATACATCATATATTTATACTTATACAATTGACTGAAAGATACAGAGAATACAAGATCCTGTTGTGCATATTGCTAATTGACTATAAAAAAAGCATTTGCTTCAAGAGAGCAAAATTCTGCTTTAAAAAGTCTTTCAAAAATTTTTCTTCCCTGCATATGTCAAAATCATTCAAGATTCCTTGAAAGGAATAACAACAGACAGAACTGTTAGGTGACCTTCTCATTTTTAACAGCAAGTGATGTATAAAACTGGGAGAAGTATGTTATTCAAGAGTATTGCCACTTTTATGGAATATGTCCAGCACAGAGTACAAAATGAAAAGGTATTCCTTACTCCAGAAGCAGATGACATGGTGCTAATTTCATCCAGCTTTGGAACACCGTAAGGCCTTCTAATTGAAAAATGTAATCATTCAAGAGTTCAATTTAACCACTCACACAAAACAAAACAAGAATATAAAGAATACCTATTTTCTATAGTAGGATAAGCACTTAAATGGACAACTCAGAGTTTATCCATAATTACATATATCTTGGACAGACACTGCAAAAAGACAATGAGCTAGGCTAAATTGAAGTAGGGAAGAGTGGACTAATTGCCTTTGGGAAATTATGCATTTCTTTTAATGACTTGAGTTTCTCCTTGAAACCAAAGCCTATCATTTAATATCAATATTCTTGCAGTGATACTGTATAAGTGTGGTCATCAAATACCAGTCTGAAAAGAGCCAAAACTGAGGATAACCTAAAAATAATAAAGCTTATGGTGGATATAAGTAGTCTATAACTCATCATAAACAAGGAACTGTGTAGAAGTAGCGTAAAAAAATGTTCTCAGAGAAATGTGTAACTGGAAAAAAAAACAAAGGTAGGCCACTCATGTAGCAAAAGTGAGGAATAACAGATGGGCATTTAAGTGCTCCACTGGTATCCACATAATGTCAAGAAATCTAGATAAAGGCTCAAATTTGTTGGGTGGACACCCTGTAACAGATCTACAGAAGGATATGTTTAAGTGCTCTACCAGAGGCACAAGCATGGGGATTGCAATCTGGATCAGCAGAGGAAGGATCCATATCAATAAGATCACAGATCCATAAAATTATAGAAGAAATAGATATACTCGGATAACTATAATACAATGAAGGATGTGACAGTGAAAAAAAAAACCATGGTAGTTCAAAAGAGGGATATTTTAATATGTATGGGATAAATTAAGAAAAGCTTCATAAGACAGAATTACATTTGAGTCTTAAAAAATGGGTAAGAATTGGAAAGGCAGAATTTGGGGTGGCGAGAAGAGAAAATGGGTGCATTCCAGACAGAGGGAAAACTATAATCAAACCAATGGAAGTAGAAAAGCATGAAATGAATTTAAGATAAAATGGAGCAACACACATTCCTACATAGGGTATATTAAAAGGAATAGTGGAAAAAAAGACAAAGGAAGGTTATATAAAATTATGGAGAACTCTGATTGCCTAGCTAAAATATTGATTATATTTATCATTTTTTTCTATGAAAGGAACAAAATAATGATTTGCCAACACCCTTATTTCCTTTCCTTTTTTCCTCACCAAAGAATTCAAACATTTGCCAAATATACAACTAACTGTAATTTCTGGTTTGTTCCTTATTCATTAAGATGATTAATTAAAAGAAAACATTATATTTCTACAAAAACCAATATTGAGTTATATGTCATTTGTGTAATTAGTCATAAATATAATGCAATTCACAAATTAGTTCACCTGTAAAGTTGAGTATGTATATGGATAATGATAAGCAAAATAGCAAACATCATCCTTATGTGGAAAAGTGACTGTGAATGTAATCGTATAATAGGATTTTCCTTTTTGCCCACCAGCAGCAACTGAACTTCTAGAGAAATGATTTCTGTAAGAGAAAAGCACAAAAAAATTTATTCATTTATCTGAAATTAATTATATATTGAAACATTACGAAAAAAGTCTTAGATCACTACGCTGCAGCCATCTTAGTTGAAAAAAGAATTTCCTATTTTGATTTAAATACCTTATGAGGTAAAATTCAGTACAAAGGACAATAATCTATATACATCAAATATTGCTAGACTGTATCAGCAGGAATTTTCATATCAGTACTTTTTATATTTAATCATCTTTACATTTGTTAGCAGTAAGTAATGTTTCCTTAATAAGTGTGTTTATTCTTTCAACACTGGATACAAATTTTTCCACAGGCTCCAAATGCTATTGAAACATCTCTTGTCAATTTATTCTTCAAAGTCTCAAAACTAACTTTTCTTTTAAAATCACTTTTCTATACTTCTAGACAGACTAAAAGATCAGAGGCAATGGTTTCTGGGATATTCTAAAATATAGCAACATGAGGTAGTGAACACAGCACTGAGCTTACAATCAGGAGATCAGGTTTGAGTCCTAATTCTTATACTTAATAGCTGAGGGACCAAAGGCAGGTCACAACTTTTGAGATTCATATTTCTCATCTTGGGGAAAAATAAGATATGTACTACTATCTGAGAGGATAACTGTGAGGGAAAAAATAATTTTAAGTGCTAAATGTGAGTTATTATCATTATTATCTTTCCTTTATTAAAGCCAGACTCCAATGACTCAATGAGATGAAGAAAAAACTCTGGCAGGTCTTAGTAAGGTGGAAAGGCTCCAAATGTAGGTCCAGCAATGGACTACATATGTATCTTAACCACTGATAAACCTAGATAAGTCCAGAGAGATTTGCTGCCAGACTAGCCAAAGAATTTTTTCAACCACAGCAATTAGAAATATTATTCTTTAGTATCTCCTTTACATAGTGTTTGGGATTTAAGTTGGTGGAGAAGTACTGCATCAATGAAGACATGGATCCCTGAAATATTTTTATATTATCTTTAAAATCCATATCACTATTTTTTCTAAGCACTTACCACATTTCTTCTAAACATCACTATAATAATTTCACATTGGTATCAAAATGCATAACTTTTATTTATTCAAAAAAGATCTATTGATTATATTTAAATTATGTTTAGACTAAGAAACAAATTATAATATAGTCCCTGTCCCCCTGAAGTTTACATTGACAGGATCATAATGTCATAGATTCAGAGTTGGAAAAGACTAAAGAATCAATCTAGTCTAAGTCCCTTATTCTACAAACAAGAAAACTGAGGCTCAAACAAGTTCAGTGGCTCGTCCATGTTCACACTGTTAGTAAATGTCAAAGGCAAAATATAAACCCAGGTCTTCTTGAGGACAAGTCAAGTACTTTATCCACTACGCCGCGCTGTTTGTTAAAGAGTCAAGATGTGGGGAAGGTGATGTAATGTAAGCAAAATAGAGTAAAACTTCAGCTAACTAAAATCCAGAATTTTGGAACCTTGTCACTCCCAGGACATCTACAAACCTAGAAGTAATTCACTAAAAGGAGGGTTATTATCTGGCAGAGCCAGATAAGAGTAATCAAAGTAGTAAGTACCAAATAACAAATAGGAAAGGCACAATAAAGGATACTTTTTAATGTTTTTTTATGACAAAAACCTCTGGAAGGGGTAGAAATGATAAAATTTGGTAACTGGTTATATCATAGGATCACAGATTATAAATTCAGAGCTCAAAGGGACTTCAGAGGAAATCAAGTCCAATCCCTAATTTTAGAGATAAGGAAACAGAGGATCTAAGTGATTTTCCCAAGGTCACACAGCCAATAAGTGTCAACTCAGGTCATTCTGACTCTAAGTATAGCACCCTATTCCCTGAGCTCTCCACCTGCTTAAGAAAACTGGGTAAAAGATAAGAATCAAAGATAAACTCAATTTAATATTATGGGACAGTATATAAGACCAGGATTCAAAGTAAAAATGGTTCAGAAGAAGGAATGCCATAAGATCTCTTAAGTAGACGTAACTATAAATATATCAGAAATTGGATCAGAGTAAATTAAAAGATGCTTAACATTTGAACCCATATAAAATATAATACAACTATTGAATGACAAAATAATTAAAATGTCAAAATATTTAAGAAATCAAAATCTTTCCAAAACAGAAATATGAAATAAATGCACTTATAAATTTAAGAATGCCACAGAGAAGAATTAAATGTAATATCATCCTAGTACCAAAGCATTACAAAATATTTCCTGAATTTCTTATTTCAGCTCTTATCTCTGAAACTTCCTGATAAAAAAGTAACTTAAACGATGGTCTGTTAAAAGGAATAAGTACTAAGATGTACCACTGAAAACATTTAGTGATTCTGCTTCATACATTTATGTTGAAAGAGAATCAAGTTTTTTTTTCCTTTAATCTCATTAGGTAGTAAATGAAAACATTAGTTCAACAATTTTACTCTTCGAATACTTACTTATAGTAACAAATATCAGTACCTACACGAATCCACCATGGTCTGGCATGTAATGCTTCCTGGACTGAATACATTAGGGGTTGCATACCTTCAAAGAAGGAGAGGAAAACAACATATTAAAGAAGAAAACACTCCAAAATTCACAGACAGGAAACATTATTTACACAGTTTAAAAATGTAAATGATGAAAGGTAAGACAATTATATTTGTATTTTACTTAAAAACAAATATATATTCATCATTAAATTTTTATCAAGTTATGTATGTAAAATGTTTCTGAAGCTAGACACTCAGAGGAAGTAAAATATGTAAAAGATTGATATTTAAAAGTAAACCATTTTGATATACTATGTATTAACAAAATATTAGATAAATGGTAGACAAAATTTTTACCTCAATAAGCCCTTTCTATAATAACAAGACGATATCTACATCACAAATTCTTATCACAGCTTTTTAAAAATTTTCTCCAAATTCTGAACCCAACAAGTTGAAATTCAGTAAACATATTCTGAGTTACAAATATCTAAGTAAGAAAATGTTGTGCCAATAAATAATGAATCACACTGAAAAGAGTCATAACTGGGAGACTCCAGATATAGTGATGGTTAAGAAAAATAGGTTGCCTTAGTATACTGAAGCCATCACAGATGAAGTAGATGTTTGGAGTTTGTTTAATCTGCTAAATATGGAGCACAGAAGGAACCAACTTATCCATTATCCAAAGAATATATATATATGTATATATATATATATACACATACATATATACATATATATATACATATAATTATACAAATATAGCAGTAGTTTAGGATAATGACATAGAGAGTAACACTGAATTAAAATTATAAAAACACTCAGTGGCATTTAGCACTTTTCCAAATGAAGAATCCAAAAGAAATGTACCCTTAATTATATTTCACAATATAGTAAGAATAATTTCACAGTAAGATAACTATTTTGTAAAATGCTAATCTCTGGGTTAACAAAACACCACTTACAGTATGATTGTCAATATGTGAAAGTCTTAAATTATTAGATGCTGATATAAAAAAACCTACTTGTTTTAAAATATTATCTATGTTCATCCTGTAAAATAGAGATATTTTGACATTTTCCTCATCAAAAGGTTCTCACAGCAAAGATAAATCAAATTTATTCAATTCTGGCTAATTCCTCTTTAAAATAAAACAATTTTACGGTTGAAAGGAATAATATGTCAGAGTTAACTAGAAATGAATGGAAAATTCCTTAAATAACTCAATCTTTGGGAGTAATTTTAAAAAAACCAACATATCATCGCTTAAAGATTAATTTTTTCCCTCTTATTTCCCAAAATGTTTTTTTTTGTTTCTTTGGTTGGTTTGGTTTTTTTATTTTATTCTAAAATATATCTATATGATAAATAAATATTTTAATTAATATCATATTATACAGTCTAAAATATCAAATAATAGAAGCATATAGAAGTATCAAATTCATTCATTTCTGTAAGTTCATTTCAATATAAACTACTGGAACGAACAAGGAACAAATATTATATTAATACATTCCTTAAGTAAGGTTCCTTGAAAAAACAAATAAATATTTTAAAGAACAGAAAATGAGCATAGACACTTTGGAAATACTCTTAATCAATATATTTTAAAATTTGGTAGAAAAAGAAAGTTTATATTGACTGAAGTAAATAATAGTTCATTGTTCCCAAATAGTCCATTCTTTCTAAAATTATTACATTTAGAAAATGAATTTTGCTAAAGCTTTTATCCCATAATTATGTAATATTCATTTAGTTTCATATTTTCTTCGTAACACATGTTAAATATCTCATGATTAGGAAAAGTATTTTAACCTTTTCTCCTCATGAATATCCTAATTTTCAGAAATATTTCCTTAAAATTTATCCCTTTGCTTGCTTTTGGCAGTTTTTAACACTACTTAAAATATAAAACATGATGCTCCATGCCACCACTGTTTAAAAACTTGCCTATTTAACTGAACTTTTTTGAACATAAAACCTTTGAAGCTTATCTAAAATTGTCAACAATTTCAAGCTTGATAAGGATGATAGGATGATGACTGGAAAGTTAAAAATTACTTCAGAAGAAATTCAGTTCAACCCCATCACTTCATAGATGAGGACACTGAAGACGAAAGAGGTAAAATAACTTGTTGAAGATCATATACATGGAGCAGAGGGAAGTCTGAATCTGGGTTATTTTCCAAAAAAAAGTTTCATTGCAAATAGTCAAAATGACAGTAAACTGATGAAACTTGTTTTCATTGTTATTCAGTCATTTCAGTTGTGTCTGACTCTTCGTGTCTTCATATTTGGGTTTTTCTTGGCAAAGATTCTGGAGTGGTTTGCCATTTCCTTCTCCAGCTCAATTTATAGAAAAGGAAACAGAGGCAAACAGGGTTAAATGACCTGCCCAGGGTCACATAGCTCGTAAGTGTCTGAGGCTGCATTTGAACTCAGGTCTTTCTGACTCTGGGCCTGGCACTCTACCCACTGCACCACCTTGATGCCCACAGTTCTCTTCACTACAGGTTTTAACAGGCTTTAACTTCTAGGGAGCTGGGTTTTTTGCCAGCATGCTGGTCTTTTTCTAGAATTGAATCTGATCAGTGACCCAATTTACATCACAAATTTCAAACAGCTTTGCACAAATAATAATAACAGCAGGCATTTATATAGTGCTTTAAGGTTTGCTAATTAATTAAAGAACATTACAACATATACATTATTTCATTTGATACATACAACAATCTTGTGAGGTAGCTGCTATTAGTATTCCCATTTCACAGATGAAGAAGCTAAGCTGAAAGAAATTAAAGGATTTGCCCAGAGTCACTCAGCTACTAAGTATTTGAGACAAGATTTTAACTCAGGTCCTTCTGGCTCCAATGTCCACTGTAACACCTATCTAACAACTTCATTAAACTTTTAACTTCATTCATGCTAAAAGAAATTTATTTAACACATCAACTTAAGAAGGGTCTATAAAATACTACTACTTTGTGGAATAATTTTTATCAACTAACTGGAGGAATTTGAACCCAGGTCCCTCAACTACAAGCCTAATCCTCTAGTCCAGGGGTGGGGAACCTGCAGCCTCGAGGCCTCTAGGTCCTTGGGTATGGTCTTTTGACTGAGTCCAAGTTTTACAGAACAAATCCTTTTATTAAAGGAATTTGTTCTGTGAAGTTTTGACTCAGTCAAAGGGCCCCACTTGAGGACCTAGAGGGCCACATGTGACCTTGAGGCCACAGGTTCCCCACCCCTGCTCTAATCACTCTGCTGTGCTGCCTCATTATTACTGATATTACTCAAGTTCTTAAAAACATAATTCACAGAATCCCATAAAATAAAATGAAATCATGAATCCTTCATATATTCATGCAACATAATAAAATTGATGTTATTTTCAATTTTACATATTAAAAATATTTATTTTATGAATGAAACAGCATCCTAGGTGAATACTCATTTGATTTGTAAAAGATATCGGTAATTTTTAAAATTACACCCTTTGTTTCAGATAGCATAAGATCCCTTTAAGCATCCTAAAAGAAAACTGTCTTACCATAATTAAACTGACTGTTGGATTTTTCACAGTTGATGATATTAAATCGGTATCCAACACCTGTCCGCATTCCACTGACTTCAAAGTAAAACCATTGATGATAATGATTGCTATTTATATCTGAGTTCAGAATAAGATCATACTCGTTTCTGAAGATGAACAAAGAAAAATAAATCTTTTGAAAATAGGAAAACTTCCTGGGTATATATTAAGTGTGGAATTGGAAAAATACTTACTTTCTAATTTGAATAACTTTTCGTAGATTTCCAGATTCAAATCTGGAATTAAATTTCAAACTTTCTCCTTCTTCTGGTACAGTATAACTTTAAAAGAAATAAAAAGACAAGCAAAAATATTAAAAATCAATTTATACAGATGACAAAAGTAAATGTTTTATTTTAATCTTTTTAAGAAATTACATATATATAATTATCAAAGCAAAAACAGGCTAAAATCTATAACACAAAAAGGAATATACTAGTGAGCATTCTATCTGCAGTTTAATTGTGAGAGACAATTAATTTATTAGTTTAAATAAGGCTTTTTACACTTCCAGTAAAGAACTGCTATTCTTCAAAATACTGAGCTTTGGCTCTAGATCAGAAAATAAATTAAAACATACATTATTTCACTGCTATCTCATAAATTAGTAAACTGAAACATAATTTTTAAAAAAAACTATAAAACTTACTTAAGGAATGTGTTAATACAGTATTTATTCCTTTCTTATGGATATATCCCAAATTCTGGCACTGATGTTTAAATGTGCATATATACAAATATACCCATATACATGTATATAATATCCCTATGTGTTTAATAAATGTTAATCAAATTTAACTAGATATACAATAACATACACTTTTGTGTATATGTATCCAATTTAATCCAAAAATGTTTTTCATGTAGACATGTTATATAGACATATAATATATACACATATAACATATATATGCACACACATATAAATATTATATATATATATATAAAAACATATTCTGATCCAAGTAATAGCAGCTGGGGAAGTTTGCAGGAGTTTTCTCACAAACCAAAATGGGGGGAAAGGAATGCATCCCTTAAGGCCTGTCAACTTTCCATTCCAAGGAAGCAATGGTTCTGAACAGAAAAAAAAAAACCCAACTGAACTTTAATACCCAAAATATTTAACTTTCTTTTACTTATTATTCAGATTGTAAAACGTAATAGTGTTATTTAATAGTAATAACTGGTGTAAAAGCAGCAATTTGCTATGGCTCTAATTCCTGGCCTATTACTACTTAAAATATGTATTTAAGAGAAAACAGCAGAAGCATAACATATAATCATATTGCACAAAATCACCAAGAATCACCACTATAATCAATACTCAATTATCCATGCATTTATATAGGAACACAATATGGACAATCTATAGTCAGATAAGTGGTACATGAACTTATATTAATATCTTTTAAAACCACAATGTTAAATTCAGATGATGAAAATTAAAATGTAAAATGAAAAGCAACTAAGAATTGCTAAATTTACACACTTACTTTGGGTTATCCAGGTCATACATAACTTTGTCTATGATATCATTTTGATGAATTAGTCTCTCAATATCCTGGGCAATTTTTGTCCTGTTATCACAAAAAAGAAGTATGATTGGAATTAGGACTTTCAAATGTCAACATTCTGCTTTCTCCAAAGTAAGTTTGGGGCTTAAAGAAAATCTCAGACTGAAAGGCTGAAGACAAAATGTCTTAAAAAAAAAAAAACATGTCTTCAAATGCATTTGGGGGGCACATCTTATAGTATATAATTGTGAGATAATGTATGCAAATAATCAATACATATACACCAAAGTATTTTCCTTTAAAGAACAATTGGGGCAGCTAGGTGGTGCAGTGGATAGAGCACCGGCCCTGGATTCAGGAGGACCTGAGTTCAAATCCGGCCTCAGATCCATAACACTTACTGGCTGTGTGACTGTCACTTAACCCCAATTGCCTCACCTTGAAAAAAATAATAATAATAAAGAGCAATTTAATTATAGAAACATACCACTTATTTTCAAATGAGACTTCAATCAAACAGAAAGAGGTCTCTGAGCATCTAGGTGTAATAAAGCTTAGGTGCTTTATTCCATAAAAGAGTCAGAGAGTCACATTCAGGTCTTTACCCAGACAATTTTGCATAAAATAAAGTGGCAGATTAAAGCATCAAGGACACTCACAGTAATAGGGGGCAGACAACAGTGAAAAAGCCTAGAAAGCCTAGTAGTGTTGGGCATTTTAGGATAGGGGCAAACAGCCCTAGAGATGTTACTCTTAGGGCATCATTAAGACAGTATAGAACAAAAGCTGATTTTATCAATAATAATCCTGACTCAACAATAAAAGTTAAATTATGTTCAGAATAAGAATTCACATTTACATAATGATTTATTATTCAAAAAGTGCTTTTCTCACAATAAATTTTTTTTTCTAAATAAATTTTTCCAATTTTTCAGATGAGAAAACTAAGTCTGTGAAGTTACAAGATTTCTTCAAGGTCACACCACCAGTAAGTGCTAGAGCTGGAATTCAAACCCAGGGCTTTCCAAGGCCAGTTCTCCTTTCACCTCTCTGCACTTAATGAGGGAAAGAAAATATTTAATTTTAAGATATAAAAATTATTAGCAAGTTTTTGTACTTCACATAGTAGAGCTCCAGTTTTCTGAAAAAAAAAAACTGGAATACTTCATTTTCCAACAATATTAGATGAGTGAATTGTGCTATGGTTTAGCAACAAAAGGAAAGTTTTCAAGTATTGGAAGTTATTCTTAATTAGTACTAGTCTTAGTGGCTATAATTCTGACTACATCAAAACCTAACATCTTAAATTCAGCATTAAAGATTAATGTAAAACAAAATAAGTTCTTTAACTCTAAAACCCTAAGGTTCAGAGAAGTTGAATGTTGTAAGGAATTAGAAATAAACTACTTCATTCCTTCATTGTATGGACAAGGAAACTGAGGCCCTAAGTGATTTGTTCAGTGACCTGACAGAGCAATTCCTTACTTCTCAGTTTAAAGTGATTGTTTTCCATATTTGCATAAATTAGTATATCAAGTATAAGTTATATATGATAAAATATCATAATCTTTTCATTACTTCCCTATAGTTTATCTATAAGCCAATGCAATGGATTTCCTAATTTCCTACTGTATTCTATTGACTACCTTTTGATTTGAAGGACTTTTTTCATTTAAAATATCATAATCTTTTAAATATGTTATATGCTTCTTTATAAATATATCAAAACCCATCTTTTCAATTATACTGGTAATCCTTCACTCCATGATTCACTCTTGCCAATAAAATTAGATTTACTTGATTTACTTGCTCAATTCATATATTGATGAATTAAAAACACATATAAAACATTCAAACCATTATATGTAATCATTTTTGCATTTTACTTTCTAATAAGCACTTTAGACTTTCATGGGAGTTATGTCAGGAACAATTTGGCAGCAGTCTGTAATGCTTATCATCACATTACAGGTTTAGATTTGTAAGGTCAGTACTCAGGATAATTTCTTCCTCAGTTCTTTACCTGCAGTTAAGGAAAGCTGCCATCAAGAAGCCAGTGTAAAAGTCTTAAGATCAGAGTTCTAGATTAGAGGCCTTGGAGGTCATCTAGCCTAATCTTTTCCAGTTGAGCAAACTGCAGCCCAAAAAGGTTAAGTGACTTGATCAAGGTCACAAAGGCAACATCTGAAGTAGGATTAGAACCCAGGTCCTGGGACTCCAGAGCCAAAGCTCTTTTCTCTGCTCCAACTTTCTTCTGAATAGTTAGATAAGTTATAGGCATGTTTTAACTAAGGCAAAAAGGTAGACTTTCCTGCTGTTATCTTTTTTTCATAATAACAGAACTCTTTATTAAAACAACTAAGCATAACCAACAACTAACATCACTAATTCTATAGACATCATGAAATTTAGAGTAGGATTTAAGAAATAAAAACACCTAAATACAAATCAGTACCTTACACTCAAAATCCATCTGTTCTCAATTGCTACTTAACCTAGCTCTTAGTTTTTTCCTCCAAGCCTTACAAGAATTCTTCTTTCTAATAACCCTAAACCTTGCCAATTTTTTTGTAAAAAGCCCTTTCAGGAAGCTCTGTCATTCCCATTTGTCACAGCTTAACTCAGATGCCACCTTTTTGATGAAGCCTTCCTTCCATGAACACCTGATCCGGCTCTCATCCCCTCAGATAAAATCTCTCCAAATTTTCCAGAGTCCTGTAACTAGACATCTTTTTAAAACTTTTCTCCTCTTTTATCACAGTTTTTTTTTGTGAACTTGTAATCCCTCCACAGCCTTATTATATGCTAAGTTTCTTGAGTATAGAGCCTATGACATAGCTGGCTTTGTATTCCCAGCACCTCAATTCAATTTGTGAAACTGATTTCTGACATATTGACATACACAATAGGGAGCAATTGCCTGCTTACAACTTATCAGAGAAATGGCAACTGGACTTAATGGCCTCTACCTTTCTAAAATTATACTCTTGAAGGGTAATGATCTTTTCTTAGTGGATCTCTAATTATCATTTTTCAAGATTGATCAGCTACTCCTTCAAACAGTCTACTCTCTCTGCTTCCATTAAACTATCACTATCTTGGTTCTCCTTACATCTCAAATCACTTCCTTCTTTGTCTTAACTGCTGACTTCTCTTCCTCTTCCTCTCAACTCCCAAATGTGGAAGTTGTTCAAACTCTTGGCCCTCTGTTCTTTTCTCTCTGCATTCTTTTCCATGGAGATCCTGTCTACTATTACTGCTTCAACTATCACCCTTAAGTACATGACTTCCAAGTCTGTATTCCTAGATGTGACTTTTATCTCCTGAGTAATATTCCCATATCCCCAATTAACTACTGGATTTTCTATTTGTATGGCCAACAATCACCTCAAACTTAAAACCTAAATCAAACTCCTTATCTTTTTCACAGTCTCCAGGTGTGTATTTCTGTCAAGTTTAGCATCATTGTGGCTATTAAACCAGGCTCAAACACTCAAACTCATTATGATTCCCCTCTCTCTCTCTCCTGCTTACTACCACCTCCCATTATCTAATCAGTCATCAATTTCCATCACTTATTCCTTCTCACTGTCTTCTTATATTCAGTCCTTTCTTTCTAGTCCCCCTGCTACAACCTTAGTTTAGGCTCTTATTACCACACTTTATAAGATCCTCCTCAACTAGTATCCCTGTTTCCAGTCTCTCCTCATTCCAACCTACTTTGCAAGTATTCTTCCTAAAACACAACTTTCGATATGTTATTCCCTTACTCAAAAACACTTCAATAGTTTCCCACTTACTACAGGATAAAGTCCAAACTCCTTAGCCTGGCATTCAGAACCTTCCACAATCTGGCATCAACCTACCTTTCTTTCTTTGTATCCCCCACAGTGCCTAGTACAGTGCCTCACACATAGCAGGCGCTCAATAATCATTTGTTGATTGATTGACTGAAAGGCCCCAGTTTGCCCTTCCAAGTTCCCTGATCTCAGCCCATGCTTCCTTGCAGGCTGCAGAAACAGGAAAAGAAAGAAAAGTTATATAGCAGCCTGATGGCGATGGTCTGTTAAACCTAATGATTGCTTTTCTACAATCGGAAAAACCTTTCTACACCTAAATCTCACTGTCTTCACTTTCACTCTTTTTGAGACCTACACCTGTTCCCTCCTATCAGGTATTTACTCTGACCCACACTCAATTGTTCCTATTTATCAATCACACAAATGATTAACCTGTTCTGGATACAAGTGCCTTCTGACAAGAACTTGTTACAAAATCTCAGTTATATCAAAATATAATTTTTTAAAACCCATTTAAACAGACTTAAGATTTTCAACAACTAAAAGCTGTTCCTCCATAACATTATTTTTCTCATTTTATTTCTTATCATTGTTAATGATAAAAATGTCAGAATATTGTTGAGGAGGATTAATCAAAGATATGGGCAAAATTCAAAATATTTTTTTTTGTTAGACTCAATTGTCTAGGACCAGTGGTAGGCATCACAGATGGGATGCAGATGGGAAAAGAGTTCAAACTACAATGGACAGCTGCAAAAAAGAAAGAAAGAAAGAAAGAAAGAAAGAAAGAAAGAAAGAAAGAAAGAAAGAAAGAAAGAAAGAAAGAAAGAAAGAAAGAAAGAAAGAAAGAAAGAAAGAAAGAAAGAAAGAAAGAAAGAAAATAAAAAGTAGGATTCATCCCAGATACCTGGCTAGCAAAATAAAAATGACTAGTACAATTGAAGAATAAGAGATGACCTGTCCCAACAATATTCCTTACCACTAATAAGTATGCATACCCAAACTGTAACACTTTAAGAATACAAAGGTTCAAAGTATAAAGTTCCTGTAACAAAATCAGTCTATATTCAACCATGTATACTCAAAACTTTGTTTACATTTTGTTCAAAAGATTTTATTCTATGTAGAGGTGTAGTCCCTTTAACTCAAGCAGTCTGTAATTGAAGTCAATTATCTTAAACCAAGAGAATCAGCTACCCAGAACAAATTCTGAGATTACTATTGTAAATAAAAGTTTAAATAAGCTCTCAGTAGGAAACCAACAGACTAAGAAAATAAAGTAGAAACTTTTGTCCTTCTGATTAAAAACATTCCAAATACCTTCCTAAGGAAAAAAAAAAGAACCAATGCTTTAAATTCTCAGCTTGAGTTTACTATTATATAAATTCTCAGTAAGAAAGCAAGAACTCCAAATGCAAAGAGATAGAAACATTTAAAGTGAGGCTTTCCTTTATTTATTTAAAAAGTCCGCACAGGGTACATGGAATCCCCTAGAGTTAAGACAACTGACACCTAGGTGATTTTTATATTAAAGCAACCTAAAAGGTAAGAATACACCACTGAGAAAGGCCTCTCACTACTTTAGTTTGAAAAGGTGATAAAAATAAAAGTTAAGTAAAGGTAATTAGTTGCACCCGAGATGCTTGTTTCTTTAAAAGTTGCTTTTAAATAGCATAGTTGAAACTAATGACTGATTGATGTTGCGTAAGTTTAAATGCTATCATGTGATCCACGAGGTATTTATTGTCACGGTCCCCATGCCAAGATCACCCCTCTCTTTTTATTACTCTCTTTTTACTATTAGGAGACACCTTGTTTTCCAGAGCTAAGGTCTAGCAAGCAAACTGTGTCCCTAGCTTGGTATAACAACAATCCTTTGAATTCACCCTCTGGGTAAACTCTACTGCAAAAACTAATGGTCCCTCAACTCAGGCAAGAACCAGCAGGCCCAGTCCTGCTATGAATGGACTTACCCCCTCACTAAAGACCTGATTCCTATTTTAGTTAGGAATATTTCATTGTCTCTAATAATCTGAAATGTGGGGGCGCCCTTGAGTCCTTTCAACTTTCTCTTCCAGGAGGAAGACCAGCCTACACCTGGAACATAGATGAGTAGTGACTTGGCTATAAGTTCACATGCTTTTTGGACATTTTGTCACTAGGTAACCTTGCCTCACTATTGCTGTTATGCCTCACTGCTGTTGTTACATTGCACTGATTGTCTAGCCATATTTTCTTTGTCTAGCTATATTATCACCTTTTAGAACTACATATATCAAGGTTTAACCCTCACGGCCTTGGGTCTCCTCCTAGAGGAAGCCCTGGTACATGTGTCTGGTTTCCCTCCTTCAACAGAATAAAGAAAGCGCTTTTTTCTCATGACTACTGCTAGCTCTTCAGTTTTATTTTGTTTTTATTTTATTTCTTAGAGTTAATGGTGGTTGTGATAACCTGTGTGAGCTCTTTGGTATTTTTAGCGTTAACAGTGTTTGCATACCACTTCTGTGACTTTTTGGTAATTTATTTTCAGATAAGTATAAAAAGAATTTATGGCTACCAGTTGTGAGGGTTAAGCAAAGAGGCCCACTAAAAATCAGTTAAAACATACCTTGTATCATAGACTATATGAGGAAGGTTCAAAACCACAAGGTATAAAATATAGCCAGAGTGAAAACTAGCTCAGAATTCTGGCTAGAAAAGGATCTCTCTTCCAACCCAAAACTCCTCCACTCCTCCCAAACCTAGAATCATCCACTTCCAAATCCAGCAAACAATTTCTAGCTTCTGTAGGAAAAGGTAAGGTGTAGCTGTCAAATTGTTTTTGAAATTGAGAAAAGGAAACTGCAGGTGGATGTCAAATTATTAAAATACTATTAAAGACTGCAAAAGTCTCAGTAAGATGCTGAAAAGGTGAAATGGAAGTGTTCACAAGCAGTTCAAAAGACAAGGCTGAGAATTTCAATCAATATGGAAAGCATGAAAATTTTGAAGTCAACTGCATGTAAAACTTGCTTATACTGTCACCACAGCCGAGTGACTACTCATCTATGTTCCAAGTGTAGGCTGGTTCCTTTCTAGAAGAGAAGTTTGAAAGGACTCAAGGACACTCCAAATTTCAGGTTGTCAGAGACAATGAAGTATTCCTAACTAAAATAGGAATCAGGTCTTTAGTAAGGGGGTAAAAACTATCTGGAGTGACAGACGAAGAAAAGACCCTCGTCAGGGGGTGAGAGAGTCAAAGAATGTCACACAAGAAAGGAGTGGAAGGAAAAGGACTGCTGTGCACTTTGAGCTAAAAAACAAATCTGAAGCTTTTCCCCAAAGAGAAGGTGTTGCATACTGTGAGAAGGAAGCAGTTGCTTATCCTTCAAGGTACAGACATACAAACAATCAGATAAGATATTATACTCAATTAAGGATGAGAGGAAGAAGAAACTAGTTGCAGTGTTTGATCACTGCCAGATCAAGGGTACTAAGATGTTTGTCAACCTTATAAAAACAAGAAAGGAATCTAATGTCTTTCTGGGACATTTATCCAATTCTAGTCAAAACAAATGACTACTACTCACTTCTGGAGATTCAAAAAAATACAAACAATATAGCCAAAAGGAACCCAGAAAGTACTGCCAAAGATTACAAAGTCTTGTGGAAGAACCTCAAGGATCATAGGGGACCAGGTTATATCATCCTTACTGCTGCCCATTAACATCAAGGGTTGCAAAAAGGGAAAACGGATATAGAAAATAAACAGCTGTCTAAGAAGATGGTGCTTCAAAGTGGGAGATGGATTTCTGGATCACAGCTCAATGGGGGGATGACAAACTACTGGTCATGGATGGAAGAATGTCTTACCAGTCTCAATAAAGTAAACATAAAGGTAAACATTTATTTACCTGGTATCTGGCAAATCTAATCAAAATGGGTGTAATATCTACCACTCTAAACACTATAGACAGCAGCTACAACAAAGGAATGATAGTATTTGAAATACTAGGAATTCAAAAACAAAATCCAAAAAAGGAGTCAGTAGTAAAATCTATGACCTCAAACTTCTACGCCTAAAGTATAGGCAATAAGCAAGAGGAACTACAGATCCTAACACAAGGAAACAAAATTCATCTTATAGGTATCACTGAGATTTAGTAGGATGAAACACGTCTGGAGAAGATACCTCTGAATGGGTACAAGTTATTCAAAAGAAAACAGATAGATAATAAGGATCTGGGAAGGGGGAGAAAAGGGGGAGGGAACACATTAAATATTCTATATTAAGCAGGTATATTCATTTGAAGAAACTCAAGAACCAGAGGGGGAAAGAATAGTTGACATCTTTTGAGTGAAGATCAATGAAGAGAAAAACAGAAATTATTTTGTCTTCTGAGTATATTACAGAAAGAGGTAATAGATGCAGAGTTTGGAAAGTAGATCATAAACCTGAATAGCTAGTTGCCCTTAATGACACAAAGGCACAATTGAATAGTGATGTGAGATTTCATTTATCCCAACCCAGAAAAAGTTCTCTCTCTACCAAAAGCAGAGGACATAATAATTTCTTCACTTAGCTTAATGATAATATTCTCCTTCAAAAAGAAGAACCAAGAATGGGAAGTATTGTTCTGGTTCTGATTCTGACATGGAAGAATGGGTTGTTGAAGTGGACATAATGAAAACCTTGTGAGTAAAATACGATGAAGGAAAAGAAAGTTAGGAATAATCTGGTATGCATACTAAATTTGGGGAAATCAGACTTGAAAGGGCTCAGAGGAAGGACAGGTGGAATTCCATGCATTCAAATTCTACAAGGGAAGTCAATCCATGAGGAATGGGAAACTCTCAAGAAAGAGATTCTGAAGACACAAATGAAACAATTCCAATAAAGAGGAAAAACTGAACTTGTATAAAGAGACTTATTTGAAAGGGCAAGGAAATCACCAACTAATTTAGATTTTTAAAATATATGTACAAAAGAAGGAAGCAATGGCAGATAACAGAGAATGAATATAAGCATATAGCATAGTCCTATAAAAATAGTGTCAGGAGTGCTAAAACTCAGAAGGACCTGTGACTATTAAGGAAAGTGAAGGACAACAAAAAAATGAGGCTTTTAAAGCTATATTAGGTGAAAGAGCAAGATCAAAGAAAGGACAAAGGACCACCTCTTGGCACGGATAAAATTATAATGACAACATAAAGATAGCCGAGCTGCTTAATTATTTTCTTACTTCTTTTTTCTCTGCCAAGAAGAATGGCCTTTACATTGAAAATGAGAGGGGGAAATCACAGATAGAAAGCTGATGCCAAAGATAAGTAAGGAGATAGAAAGACAGCACGTAGTTGCCCTTGAATTCAAGTCACCTCAACCTCGGGTTGACATTCCTGGGTACTGAAGGAACTGGCAGTTGTAGTTGTTGAGCTACTGTCAGTGATATTTGAAAGTTCAAAAAAAGAACGAGGTGCTACAGAACTGAATTGCTCTGTTCTTTAAAAAAGGGAAGAGGATAGAGTCTGGAAACTATAAATCAGTAAACTTGAATGTAATTCTCAGGAAAATTCTACAATTGGTTATTAAATTCTAGAATTGGTTATTAAAAAGATGTTAAAGAATATTTAGAAAGGGAACTGTTGATCAAAGAAAGCTAGCGTGACTTCATCGAGAAGAGGTGCCAAACTAGACTTATTTTCTTTTTTCAAAGAGTTTTGAAAGTATTTGAAGGGGAAATACTAGAGATAGATTTTATCTTGATTTTAACAAAATATTTGCTAAATTACTTCATACCTTTCTTATGGAAATGACAGAGATGTGTGCTAGATAATGGATGGTCAGCACTAATTGAACAGCTAGACTAAAAGACTAATCATTCTTTATAATCAATATAATAAGAGGTATCCAGTGGAACACACCAAAAATTTATGCTTAGCATGGTGCTATTTAATATTTTTAACAGTAACTTGGATAAAAGCATAAATGACATGCTTGTCAAATTTTCAGATGACACAAAACTGGAAGAGTTTGTTAACAGCAGAAGATTCAGGATCCAGAGTGCCAGGATCCAAAAACGTCTTCACAGACTGGAGCATTGGGCTGATTCTAATATGGTGAAATCCAATAGCAATAACTTTAAAGCTTTACAGGGATACAGAAAAAATCAACATCACAAATACAAGATGAGGGAGGCATAATTAGAAAACAGCTGGTATAAAAAAAAAGACATGAGTGTTTTAGTGGACTGAGAATTCAATATCTGGTGGCCAAATAAGCTAATGTCATCTTTAAGCCACATTAGAAAAGACAAAACTTCCAAAATACAGAGATGGCAATGACTGTTTCATGCCTTGGTCAGACCACATCTGGAGTAGATGTTCAGTTCTGGATTCATAGTTTAGGAAGGAAATCTGATAAGCTGGAGGGCAACCAAGATGGAGAGGGCAACCAAGACAGTGAGTCTGTGTCATATGAGGATCATTTGAGGATATTAAAGACATTTAGCCTGAAGCAGAGAAGACTCTGTCTGGAGGAATATAATGTTTATGTTCAGGTATCTGAAGGGCTGTCAGGCAGAAGAGGGATCAGACTTGTTCTCTGGTCTCAAAAGGTAGACCCAAGACCAGTGGGTGAAAGTTTCAAAAAGGTAAATTTAGCCTTAGTGTCAAGAAGTTTCCTAATAATTAGAGCTATCACAAAGAGGAATGTGTTACCCAAGGAGATGATGGGTTTCCCTCTACAGAAGTCTTCTAGCAGAAGGTGTATAACAAATTGTCAGGGCTGTTAAAGTAGTTACTCCTTTTAGATATGAGTTGAATTAGATGGCTAAAGAGTTCCTTCCAACTCAAAATTCGGAGACTCTCTAATGTTACATATGGCATTCCAATGTCTAACGGCATTTCCTAAGGTGGGGGTTCTAGTATGTTTAAATTCATTTACAATGATTTAAATACTACACATTAAAAGAAAGTTTAATGCTTTCTTTAGCACAAGTTCCTATTCTTAAATGTATAGCCTCTTGCCACTAGATGGCAGGAGATCTGAGCTGTCAGCCACACTTGTTATCAGAAGTAAATAACTGAAAGATGATGAAGATAATTTATGAAGAAATATTTGAGGTAATTTATAATTTTGTGGTGTTATAAAAGTCTATTTTGTATTCTCTTATCTGAACACATGCTGCATCCTTCCCCAGACCTCTTTGAGGGCAAGGGCTATTTCATCTTGATTTCCACTTTTCAGGTGCCTAGCACAGTACCTTCAGGTAGTAAGCATTTAGTAAATGTTTGTTAA
This sequence comes from Vombatus ursinus, assembly GCF_900497805.2. Taxonomy (NCBI): domain Eukaryota; kingdom Metazoa; phylum Chordata; class Mammalia; order Diprotodontia; family Vombatidae; genus Vombatus; species Vombatus ursinus. The sequence goes on along the minus strand of NW_020954610.1, from coordinate 844,707 downwards.
ATTGAATACTTCTAGAGTAACGAAGTATTGATAGGTATTTTTATCAGAAATTACAATTTATATATAACTTTGTCTTATATTATTTTGATTATTGGAAATATAATTTGCTAATCAAAATTACCAGTAAGTCCATGGACAAAGATACTATAATGTATAATTTACAATTTCTTTCTTATTGTCTATGTCTTTTAGTAATAAATATATTATTCCACTAAATCTTCAGTAAAAATTGAAGCCATTAAGACAGCTTTAAACACTATTGTTTTTATTCATGGAATAATTTAGTAAGTATTATCATTATTGTATATGATACCTTTAAAGCATTTTTTAATTTGCTTATGTCTTGTGTATATGTAACAAAGGCTTAGAACTGACCTTCTTGGTTCTGGTCACCTCTTGGGTGAAGGAAAAGCAGCCCTGAGCACTTATTTATTACATACATACACACACACACACACACACACACACACACCCATATGCATATATATACACACATATGTAATTGTTTTATTCATGAAACAAGCTCATAAAATATGTATAATGTGAGATTTATAAATATTATTAACATTTTTCTTTTTTGCAGTAGAATTATCTAGAGCTTGTTAAAAGGCTTTAAAAAAAGGTCCTTGAGGATAGGGACTATTCACTTTTTGAGTTTTAACCACTGGGGGAAAATGCCCACTGATGAAGAGGAAAATTCTAGGAAAAATCTCCTACCACGTCTCATACTCTACAAACTTTCTTGAATATTTCTTTTTACAGCTAATACCATCACCTAGAAAGGGACCATAAACAAGTAAATGCTTAATATTTTCAATGATAAATGACTATCAAAAAATCTCACCTGTAGTCACAATAAAATGGTCCAGTCATTAGTCCCACTAAGACAATCACTTATAAACCTCTGCCTTATAAATACTTACAAACCATCACCTACCTGACATCACTAGATAAATCACTTCAATTATTTCTTTTTTCTTTCTTTCTTTTTATTCATTTATTTGGGGTTTGCGGGCAGGGGACAGAGACTAGGTTTTGTTATCTTGCCCTGATGAGAAGTGCCTGATTCCACGACTGACTGGCACTAAGGCTCTGACCAGGGCTGGTTTATTCCTCCATATGTAGCCTGGTGGCCCCACGCTCTCAGGAGGCTTACCATACGCGTGCTGAACTTATTATGGACACCAAATTAGCTCAGCTAACAACTAATCAGCCTCAGCTTCCCCATAGCAAGGATTACAGGTGTGTACCACACCTGTTATACAGTTATTTCTTAGATTAATTTCATATTTTATTTTTACTGAAAATTTCCAGCCTCCAATTTAAAATGTAACACATTAGTACAATGTATCTGGTCTTTCATTTGATATTTTATTTCCAACTTGCATGCCTAAGACAGAAATCTAAGAGACAACAGAACTGAAATATTTACTTTTTAAGGGATATCTGTCAAAAATTGGTCAAACAATAAATTTTAACATTTTGCAACTTAATAATGGATGAAGACATTTTTGAAATGGCCAATTTCCAGTTTCTTCAACTATCATAATTATGAATGTTTAATTTTTTTAATGACTAAAGATTAAATTTCAGAATGTGCTTGCATTTGTTAGGCTAAAAATGCTAATAACTTCCCTCTGAAGTAATTTTCTTCCTAAACATGAAACAAATATAAGAAATATAATTAATTATTCTTGAAAATTAAGAAAAATAGTCATTATTAATATTGTAACTGTCCTTTTTTAGAGGAAAAACAAACATAAACTACTCACCTTTGCACACCATAGGGTCTTTCTAAAATAGGTTCTTTAAATGGAGGTGGAATGTGACCAAAATAATCAGGATAAGCCACTTCTGAATATTCAGGAACAGATTTAGTATTTTTCACAATCTCAACATATAGATCAGAATCATGGAGTGGTGGCATGTTGGGTCCTTCAAATGATGTTTGCTCCACTGATGAGTTGGATGCAGAATCATCATCTTCTTCAGTTTCAACTCCAGTAAAGCATAGCTTTCCTAGTTGAACAGTCCGTCCCTCAAAGAGCACATTTCCACAAGTAGAAATATGCGGACATGTTTTAGTGCACGTAATGGAAGTAAGGTGAGGACTGGAATCTTTCTTTATTCCAGCAGTAAAGCTCTGGGAAGTTTGGGGAGCATTCTGCAGTGTTATTCGGTCCAAGGCCTTCACTAGGTCACTAGTGAGATACTGGCTTGATGAAACTGTTCTATTTTGATCACCTTCCTGTTGCTGCAATGGATTATCACTATTTTTAATATCTTCTTTTGCCAAGTCTAAAAAGGTAGGTTGTTTATCACCTTCCTCTTTTTGTGAAATGATATTCTTTTTCACTGAATTTGTTAGAATGTTTGGTTCCACAGGTGGCTCTTCTCCTGCGGTAGGAACAACAATAGGTCCACCTAGATTTCCTTCCTTTGCCAAGGGCTTTGGTTCTTTGGCAATTAAATCACATTCCTTCAAAAACAAAAAGTATGATGGAAAAAAAATTACCAGTATATAGTCAAATATTTTAGCAAAAATAAAGATAGCATTTAAATTCTTTCATACTGTATTATAACAATGTCACAAATAAGTGGTAGCACTACTTAGTAGAGTTATCCTCAGAGTGAAGAAAACCTGGGTTCAAGTCCCATCTTTGCCACATCCTGGCTGTATGTCCTCAACCATATCACTTACCCCTCTTTGCTACCTCAGGAAATACTCTCAAACTATAAAGCTGAAGACCAAGTGCTGATCTACATTAAGAGAGGAAGTTCTCTTACCAAGATATTCCTTATACCAATGAAATCTAAGATCTGAGATCAGGAAAAAATAAAGTATATTGAGCACTTTAAAATCAGAGTGTAAGAATAAAGCAATGTGCCTTTAATTTTCCCCAAAATTAGAGGGTTTCAATTTTCATTGTCCTATGGGTAATAGGAATTTCCCTTTTGAGGGGAGAAGCTTTACAATCACAACTCCTAGAACTTGACTACTGTCTACTTTTTTTTGGATGTTTATAATTATAGTTAACTTTATAAAGTCAAGATTCTAAAAGGAAGGTAAATGAAGCCAGAACAGGAGTGATAAATGGGAGAACAGAGATGCCAAAAACCTAAAGATAAGAAGTTATAAAACAGGCTCACAAATGAAATATGAAACTACATCAGCCTTAGTCCTATAATTAGAAACAAAAATACACAGAACGATTCTGAAAATCCCATACAAATGTACTCCAACTCAAGTCTCAAATATTCAATTTTTCAAAAAATACTGTACAAACATATCTCTGATTTCATTAATTTATTCCATCCTTCAATAAGCATTTATTAAGTGCCTACTCAAGCATTATTCTAGGTGGTAAGGATACACAAAGTAGAAACAAACCAGTTTTTGTCTTAAAGGAATTTATGTTCTGTTTAGGTGAAACAACAAATACAGACGAAAATTAAGTGTAGAACAGATACAAAGTAATTTGGTGGGGAGTACATGAATAACTTGGAGAGAGAAAGACAGAATAGACCTCTTATATAGGAGGTGCTCTTGAATGTGACCTTGAAGAAAGTTAGGGATTTTGAAAGCCAAAAGTGAAAGGAAAAGTATAGGTCAGGTATGGGACAAGGCCTGTGCAAAGGCAGAGATACAGATAAAACATCTTATGCTGAATATAACAAATAAATTGGTTTGGCTAGAACACAGAGATCAGGTACAATAAGCATGGAACAACAGCCTCGATCCAGACTAAAGGCTGAATCCATCCCAAAAAAGTTTAAATTTTACCTTAAAGGCAAGAAGGAACAACTGCAGATTTTTGCTCAGGAAGTCAGACTCATACTAAATGGAATATTGATCTGGCAGTTGTGGATGATGTGCTGGAGATAGGAAAGATTTGAGGCAAGGAGACAACTTAGAAAACTCTTTCAAAAGTCCATCATCACCATCGACAAGGTATTTATTCATTAAGCAAATGCTGCATGCCAAGTGCTGGGTCCAGGTGAGGGCCTGGACTAGGGTGGTGGTGATACGAGGGGAAAGAATACAACAACATAAAAGATGTTACAGGGAGCTGACAAGACTTGCCAACTGAGTGGATCTGAGAGGCAAAGAAAAGGGAAGAGCTGAAGATGCCTCTGAGCTTGTGAACTCGAGCGACTGGGAAGATGATGGTACCCGTAATGGAAAAAGTAGTTCCTGATCTACAAAGCTAGCTTCATCTTCAGAACTTCTGCCTTGGGCCCCGGCTGTCCTCACTGGTGACTGCCTCACCTGGCCCACAGACATTCTTCATTTTACTCCTACTCCTCCACCACTCATATGGTTCCAAATAATTACTGAGTGGTGGCACTCTTGGTTTTAAAATCATGGAAGTCTCTTTTTTTTTAAATTGCTCATGTTTATTACTATACATTGTCTTCAAAAGGTGTTTTTTTTTGTTTTTATTTTTTCAGTTTGGCATTTAATGAGTGAAAAAAGTTGGTTTCTTCCACTTTTGTGGTCTTTAAAGGTTCAAACAGAATAAAGTAATTTCTAAGTGAAGTGACTGATATTGGAAATAACATGCAAGCTAAAGTGGAAAAGAGTCATCAAAATTCATTTAATCTGTCTTTTTAATAAGTCAGTAAAACTTATCACTCATTGGTCTTATAACAAAGTTATTCTAAAAATATCTTTTGTGTTACATCACTGAAACTTACTGCATATTTTTCAAACATATTAATCATATAGGTCACTGTAATAGGGAAAAGAATTTCTCTTTGAAATAAAAATTGAGAATTATTTGAATACCAACACATCTACTTCAAATTAGATATATTTTCCCAATCACATAATTAAATGAACTATTTCACATATCACCTGCCACAGAATTCAAAGTTGACAGCCTAAAATATAGTATACTAATAAGCAGAGACTCTGAAAGTCCCTCTTTTCAAATTAACTTCTTTTCTTCCAACACAATGAAAGTTAGCTATCAGCATTAAGTCTTTGTGGAGTGCAATCTAACTTAATTATCACTGTGAAGAATTGTATTGATAAGTAGATAGAAGGAACCAAGTCATCTCTATAGTAAACTACTTGTTTAAGGTAAAAGAGTTGGTGAACAATAAGAAACAGAATGCTAATCTCAGTACCAGCTGCAATCTCCTTTTCTTTATGGCTACTTTGAATATCTTTTTATTTTTGTACAACCATATTCTATTAAGGCTTACTGTTTATGACTTCTCAAATGTACTTGTCTTTTCACCTATACTAAGTTATAGAGGTGATTCAAATCAACCAAATAACTTTCTCTACCTGTAGCCAGCCTTATGATTTTCCCATTATTGCTCTGAATCAGCTTTTTCCATTGCTTGTAAGAGTTTCTGTATGTTTAAGTATTTTGTTGTAATTTGGTAGTCAACACTAGTGAAAAGGGAAGATATGAAAAAGTTTACTCTAAACTCAGTCTTTTTACTCCTACCTAGATACCTCTGACCTCCCCTCTTGAGCATATTATACTAGCTTTAAGCTAAAGATATGGGACCATTGTCTCTCCCTTTCATCATTCCAGTGCATCTGCAGTTCCATGAGGCAACCTAAACACTCAGAATCATAGCAGCTATTTAACCCATCCTATGAATAAAGGTAAATAAATTTCTAACAAATCTGAAGTAAAGAAAATCCCCAAAGTAAAAACCATCTTTTCAATTACCTTTCCTCTCTATTACTTTCTCATTCAGCACTAGACATTCAGTCTCTTTTGGAGAAATAAGAAAGGAAAATTGTTAACTTTTTGAAAAGGACCTTAGAGACCACCTAGTCTAACATATTCATTTTACAAATCAGGAAACTGAGGCCCGGAAAAGTTAAGCAATTTTAGTGACATCACACAGCTTACTCATAACAGAGCCAAGATCAGAAATCTCCACACACTCAACTCTTTCCCCAAGCCACACTCAAATATTTGGTTATTTATATTCCATTTATCTTTTCTATTAATCACTGCTAGCTGAGGCTAATCTATTTAGCAAATTAGACTAAAAACCTTTAACATGAATTAGGGGTGGTAGCAAATCATAAGTTAAATGTTCTAATAATTTTCACGTGACATTATCAGAAAAGAAATTAAAAGACTATCATATTTATTTGCAAATGTCAATGATAACATGAAAGCAGTTTTTAATTATCACTTTCAACTAGTTCTTACTTCCAACATGTCAGTGCAATTGAATGAAAGGAGATAATAACAGATCATTAGTTTTTTTAAACATTTTAAAAATTCAAATGTTGTAGAGTTAATGTATATCTACAAGTTACTTCAGATGAAAAAAAGGTAATCAAGTCTATGCCATTCTTTTTTTTTTTATTTTGAGGTCTAGATCTCCCTACCTTATCCAGGCTAAAAGTACATTGGTCACTAACAGGCCAGACCCCATTCCTTGTCAGCAAGAAAGCTCTGACCACCATTTACAACTGGGGCAATTTCACTCTTCCTTAAGCAGCCTGGTAGTCCTTGACTCCCAAGGGTGCACCCATCTTGGTGCTGGACTTAATGCTGACATCCAATTGGCTTTAGTTCTTCTACAGCTCAGAATTTCCAAACTCTAATGATTCACCAGCCTCAGCCTCCCCAGTAACAGGGACTACACAGATGTATGCCACCACTCCCAGCTTTTGCCATGCATTTTATAGGTAAAGGAACTTAAAATCCAGAGAGGTTAAGTGGTTTGCAAAAGGTCACATGGCTAAGGAAAAACCCTTTCTCATTTTAAAAATGAAAAGCAAAATAGGAAATATCTTTCAATTTAAGAGAGAAAAGAATTCTTAATTCAGTAAACATTAAGAATCTGAATTAATCAGTTTTTTTTTACCTGAAAGTCATCAGAAAGTTCATGGAAAAAATGTTCATACATTTTTAGCTCTTCTACTGGTCGTCCTAGTTCTTGCTTGGGTTTTAACTTGTTAATATCAGTCTCAATATCATCATTCTGTAACAATCAAAACATATTGTATCAAGAATTAGTTATGCCTCTAATAAACCAGAATACATTCTCAATTTAATGCCATCCAAATCACTACATGGAATTAAAGTCAAAGAATGAGCAAAATAAATTTTGCAATAGTTTTTACTTATTTTAATAATCTGTCTAATTTAACATTTTAAGTATTCTTTAGTAGAGAAAATCACAGCATGAAGACATGTATTAAACCAATTCAAAAGAGTCAAACTGTAAAATAGATACTTGAAGCTCAGTTTAAAAAAAACTGAATTAAAAGAAACCTAACTAAGCTATACTAGTGATTTTTTATATGAAAAATTCAGAGAAACATGAGAAGAGCTGCATGAAGGGATACAGAATAAATAAAAAAGAGTTGAAAGAACAGATACATACATAAATGAAGTCATCAGTTAATCAACAAATGCTTAACTCTGTTCAGGCACTGATGCTGGGACAGCAGTGAGATTGTCTCTCTACCCAAGCTTACAGTCTACTCAGGGAATACATGTTCACAGAGAAGTAAATAAAGGTATCTATACAAAAGGCAATTTCCCTGGTGGTAGGGAGAGGTGAGCAGATAACAACCCAGAGATTCAGAAAAAGCCTTCTGAAAATAGAGAGATTAGAGATTGTATGCAGGGAGACCAATTAGGAGAAAAATGCAGTAATCCAGGCAAGAGGTGATATGGGCCTGACTAGTTGTAGTATGAATGGAGAGGCAACAAATTCTGGTCAAATACAACAGTCAATGTTATTAACGTTATCAAAGTAAAAGGACCCAACCTTCCTTTCTGTTAACAACTGATAAACCAGATTTTTGGTGGAGGAGATATACTTTGTAAGAGGGATTGTTTGGGTATTTCAGAGAAAGTCTAGCTTCAAAACAAAATGTTTTGGTGCACTTAATAACATACAAGTCGTTCTCAAACTTTTTCTATCCATGACCCTTTCGAAAATTGTGACATCCTATACTTCCCAAAGTGTGGGATATAATTCAGGCTGTCCGTTCCAGGCAGATTAGAAGCAAACTATGTGCCACTCTGGGAGAAGAGGTTGAAACTGAAGGACAGGTTAAAAGTATACACTGGAAGTGGGAAAATCTGAGGTCAAATAGGACTAATTGAAAGTACGTTGTGTGCTGTTCAGAGAAGATATTAAGAAGAGACAAATATCCCACTCTGAGACATCAAGAAGAGTTGGGAGTCTGATCATAACAACTACTATCTATCTACAGTAGCTTTGCGATCCCAAATTGAGAAAGGGCCTTAAAATAACTTGACCAATTATTAACTCCACAAGGGGGCCAAAGAGAGGTATGGAAATAATTTAAATACACTTATTTAATAACTCATTTTTAAATTTGCCTTATTCACAGCACAACAAACCACCTCAATACTGCAGCCCTTGAAGGCACAGAAGATTTCTATGTGTACATGGAAACAATAAACAATAAACAGGATTCAGTTGTATAGATTAAACAAGTAGCTATTTACATACACTTACATACACTAAGAAAAAGAACCAAAAAGCAAATGAAATCAGATACTTTTTCAAGAAGGCTAAGGGTCTATTTTTTAAAATTAAATTAATTTTTTCAATTAAAAAAATCTATTTTCTCCCCTTCCCATAACCACTCACACACACACTGGAAAAACAATGCAAAAACAAAAACAAAACCATCATAACTGCATATGCAGTGAAGCAAAACAAATGACTGCACTGACCCTATCCAAAAATATATACTTCATATTCTGCACCCTGAGTCCATTATCTCTCCGCAAAGATGTTTTATCATTGGTCCTCTGGAATCACGGCTGGTCACTTTGATGATCAGAGTTCCTGTTCAGCCCTATAGTGCACATTATCTACCTAAATCTAATTGGCACATCACAATCACTAATGCCCATAATAGTGACTTCAAAGGAAGGTTAAATTATGTTCAATATACCTTATTTAAACAAGTCAGGGAAGTGTAGCATATGTTTGAGAAATATTTCTATCAAAAACTGTTAAATTAGTTCGAGCCCTTAAAACATTAATTCTCAGCACTCTGAAAAACTCCATTATCTAAAATAAAGTACTTCCAGTGAGTTCCAGAGATGGAGGTTCAAGTACCATCTACCAAAACACATGAGCTGAGTCATGGAGGGAGTATCTATCCCAATTCACAGATCCTTGAAGTATTTCTATATTAATACTAAGTTTTACAAAGTTCTATAATCTATATCACAAGGGACTCTATTTAGATCAATGCACAAAAGAAATTCCTAATTAAAAAGATAATCTTATTTAGAACAAGGTGGTAATGTGTGTGTATCGATATGTATATGTGTATACACACACACACACACAAACACACACACACACATACATGGAATCACTTTCCTAAAAATCTTTAAAAGAGGTACATTACAACAACATAAATGGAAAGAACTTCCACAAAACAATCAAAAGTGAGTGTCCCAAAACTGCAAAGAATAAGTATGACCCAAAAATACACTCCCCCACCCAACTCTTTTGCAGAGGTGGGAGATCTATGGGTGAGATGCACTGCACAGGTGTTCAGACTTCGTTTCAATGTATTGATTGGTTTTGCTCAGTTTATTTTTCCCCTTCTTGCTCTTTTTCTTTTAAAGAAATTGTTATATGATCTGCTCTCTGAGGAGGAGAAAGGGAAGCTAGTAGGAGAAATTCTGATGATGTAAAAAACAAAGTATTGAAATAAAGTTTATTTTTAAAACAGCAAAATGTACAACAATTTTTACTAGATGTACATTAAAGTCTTTCCTAGAGCCAAAAAGAGAGAATTAGATAACACTTCAAGGACCCTTCCACTCTAAGGACTTAAAATAAAGCTTTACTTCTCTTTGCAATAGCTTACTCTCACTGATGAACCATATCAAAAAAAGAAAAAGAAAGAAAATAGGCACAAGTTCAGCAATGAGCCTCTATGTCATTATTTAAATTTACTTTCTTTTGACAATAATAATGCGTATTGTATACAGTTAATTGACAATAAACATTTATACCAACCTTAAAATTTTGGTCTATATCATCATCATTCTCAATTTCATTTTCAGCTTCTAATTCAAGGTCTTCATTGTCATCGCTTTCATCTACTACGTCATCCACTGTGATACAAAAGGCTCTATAAGTAGGTGAGAAGTAAACTTTCTACAAAATGACACCCTGGGGAAGACTGCTACATTGAAAGTATTAGGAATTCACATTAAAAAATACTACAAATGCATAAATATTTATAAATAATTATGTCATAAATAAAATATTAAATAGCACCTTCTGTTGTGACTCACTCTTCGCTGCTTGTGCTTGAATAGCACATGACTCTGAAATCTATGGTAAAGTTACATTAATGTCTTTTATGTACATATAAAAAGTCGATACTAGTGAATTTTGTTCATGAGAAAATAAGGGTTGCTCTTTTTTGATACTTTCTCCTCTCTGGGTTTTTGTGACGCTACTCTTAGTTCTCTTCTTACCTATCTGATTGCTCTCTCAATCTCCTTTGCTGGCTCATCAAAGGCTATGTCTACTGAGTTTTGTTCTCTTTACCCTCTTACTTGCTAACCTGGTCAGCTCCCATAGGTTTCATGTCTATAAAGATTACTCCTAAATCTATATATCCAGCACAATTCTCTCTCCTGAGTGCCAGTCACGCATCACCAAATATCTACTAGATATTTTCAATTTAATTGTCCAAAGGCATCCCAAACTCAACATATCCAAATAGGAACTTATTATCTCATCCTCTCCTTTTCCCCTTACAACAACCCCTCTGATAAATTTCCATATTTCAGCCTAGGGTACATTTTCATCCTTCCAGTTGGAAAGGTTCATAATCTCAGAGTCAACTTTTACTCTATCCTCTCCTTCAACTCACATGTCTAGTCAATTAGCAAGTCTTGTTGCTTTCACCTCCAAAGCATCCCACATATTTCCCCTTCTTTTCACTCACATGGTTACCACTGTAACTCAGAATCTAATCATCTCTTACCTGATCAATATTGTAACTGTTCTCCCTACCTGTTCTCCCTACCTCAAGTCTTCCTCCTTTTGATCCATCTTCCACATAGCTACCAAAATGATTTTTATAAAGTACAAGTCTGACCATGTCACTCCTTTGCTCAATAAAATCCAATGGCTCTATAGGATATTATATAAACTCCTTTGTTTTGCATATAAATTCTTTCACCACTCAGATTCAACCCACCTTTCCAGTCTTATTATATATTACTCCCTTTCATGCACTATATAATAAAATTCAACTGGCCTGTAGCTGTCACTCACACACAACACTCAATTTCTTAATTCCATTTGCACAAGTTGTTCCTCGTACTTTTCCTTCTACCTCTCACAATCTCTAGCTTTCTTCAAAAGTTCAACTCAAGTGGTAGCTTTTACATAAAGCCTTTCCTAATCCCCCAAGTTAATAGTGCCCTCTCCCCCAAAAACTTCATGTATATATACATATATACACATACATTTTATATATATATATATATAAAATACACCTATATATGCAGAAGTTGTCTCCCTCAATACAATATAAACTCCTTGAGAAAACAGATGTCATTTTCGTCTTTGTATAACCTGTTACCACAGCTAGGTGGCATGGTAGATACAGTGTTGGGCTTGAAATCAGGAAGAACTGAGCTCAAATCCAACCTCAGATACTTACTAGTTATATGACCCCGGAAAAGTCATTTAACCTCTGTTTGTCTGTTTCCTCAAATGTAAAATGGGGATAATAACAGCACCTACTTCACAGGGTTGTTGTGAGGATCAAATGAGATAATATTTATAAAGAGTTTAGCACAGTGCCTGCTACATAGAAAGTGCTACAGAAATACTTATTCCCTCCTTCTCCCTGGAACATAAGAGAAACTCAATAAAGATTTACTGATTGATGCTTCTATTTCTGTGTAGTGAATGTGTAGCTCTAGGATCAAAAAATTAAAATAAATTTATAAGCAACAGCTTACATAAAATGAAAAGGAAAATGAGAAAAAATGATTACTGGAGAAAATAAACAAAAAAAGACTGAGAGACTGGTAGTAAGAAAAGAATTTTCTTGATTAGCTAGAGAATAGTAAACTCATCTAAAACAGAGAAAAGGATAAATCATATTGTTCAATAAACCAGGCAAAATAAGTACTTTATACAAAGAATAGGTTGTTTGTTTGTTTGTTTTGTAACTCAAAAGGCTATTCTAAAAGTTGTTATTGTTCTGATGTGGAAAAGGGACTACTTATTCATAAGATCTAACCAGAAGATGGACCCATAAGGCCTTAAATGGTTAAAGTAAACAGAAAGCTAACCATAGTCAGACAATAGTAACACAGCACTCCTTATATTTGCACAATGCTTTTTAAAAAAAAAAATTTCAAGACACTTTTAAATAAAACATCTCGTTAGAACATAATATGTTCATTGAATCTTTACTATGAAATTTATTTGAATATTTTAATACAACATTTCCACAATAAAATAATTCTGGATATCCAAGGAATTTTTACAGATTTATCCATTAACTATTAAGGATAATAATGTGTGGATAATAATACAATTCAAATTATTATTACTACTAAAATATATTCATTACTGTTAAGGAGATCTAGCACAGAGTCCAAATTGAAGAGGGATTCTCTATAGACGGTAAGATCCTCTAATTACTCCTATTTGCCAACGACATTAAGTTGATTGTATTAAGTCTCAAAACACTGTAGAGCCTCCTGGTTGCCCATAATCACTCAAAAGAATCTGGTCTAATCATCCCCATAGGAAAAATCAAGCAAACAAAGAATGCCTATGTCCAGACTCTGATATACATTAGATGGACAACAAAAGAGAATATGCATCAAGGTATACATTTGGTATATATCCTGAAAATTAACAAAGAACTAGTACCAGGATTAAAAAGAAAAAGAGTTAGTTGGATTCTGAAAAAAAAAAGGCAAAGCTCCTTTAATGACTTCAAATTACTTTCTGAAACAGAGGCCCATTTTCAAAATACAAATATACTACTGGTACTACTATATGGCTGAAAGTCATGGAACATGACTTCAAAGAATTAAAATTTAATGTTATTCAGAGGACAATGGAAAAGTACATGGTAGATATAAAAACGTTAAAACACATAGTAAATAAGGTACTAGGAAGAAGGGCAAAGGAAGTTATCAAAGAAACATATGACTGAAAAAGATGAACTAGTCACATGGTGAGAGTATGAGATACTGCTGGATGACACATTTGCTCCACCAGCATTCTCATAATATCAAAAGAAAGAAAGGAAGATCCCTACACATTCAGTGGATGGACCTCTGGTGGTGAACTTATGACAAAATGTGGACAAGAGCTGCACAGAAAGAGGCATGCATGCATGCACTACAGATTGCATCACTGTTAGGAAAGTCTACATCAAGGAGATCACATTGATTTTGGACCATATGCCCTCTAAGACCTTTTCATGGCCTAAATCTTAACATTTAAACTCTGCTTTTTCCATATTAGCACCATTTGCACTATTATAAAACTTTTTCTTCTTTTATTCATTGCAGATAGAGAAAAAAAAAACTTTAAAAAAACCACAGCACACCCAACCAATCTTCCTTTCTCTAAAACATTTTCTGCTTCACTGATTATCTAATTAAGAAATCTCAGTCATCTTAGACTTCCTGAAAATTTCACTTCTCATTTTCTGATACACACACACACACACACACAAATGTAGTTCAAAACTAAAACAATTTCAGTCACCGATTTATCTAAACCAAAAATATATATTTTTATATCTTCAATCAGATAAGTCAAGTGTAATTTTTAAAATAAATGCCTTCAGGGAGACAGAAAACCATAAGACTTTTAATCAAAATTCTGTTTAGTTCATTTAATACCTTAATAAAAGTATTAAAAATGCAGCAACTAATTTCATTGATTATATATTCATAATATATGTATACATACTTTAAAAACCACAAGTACCAATTTAAAAGAGTTGTTAGGTTATATTTACTTAATGAAATTCTCTTATAATTCACATTCATAAATATAACACATATCCCTATACTAAATAGCATTCTTCTGGCAATATGAATAGAAACTCAGACTCACTTTTTAAAATAACAGGTGACTATCAAATGAAGCAAAGTATGATTACTATATTAAGTCTTCCTTTTTCTATTCGATTCAATCACAAGGAAAGTAGACAAAAAAGTTAAAACAACAATGAATAGTATGTAGTGAATCATACCTTCAGGTGGTAAATTGTAGAGCTGAGCCACAGGTCCAGTCACAGGAATAACTGGTAATTGGAAATGAAAAGCACTTTTAATAGTTGGTAATGGAAGACGATTTTTAGGAAAACATTTCCTCATAATCAGACTGGACGTGTTGACGAGAGGATCAAGAGTCCTGACTGCCAAGCAATCCTATTTTTAAAGGAAAGGGAAAAAACACTATGTAATCACCACGAATAACTAATTTTTGATATCTTCAGAGGAGAATGCTTTTTTCTGACATTTTTCACTAAAAATATCTATTTCATATCAAAGTATAATTTTAAATACTTCTGTCCATTATGAATGCAACTGTTCCTTTACATCATCAATATGAAAATTCTGATATATTTAAATAAAATGATACAGACATAGGAACAAAAAAGCTACACCTAATCTTATTCTATTTGTGCATTTACACAGCCTCTTAATTCTATAAACCCACAAGCATCATCTTCTATGAGTCTTTATGAGCCTAGTTTTTTAACTGGAAGGTCAAAAAACAATTAACATTATTCATGTTACATGTAAGGAAAAAAACTTTTAAACACTTGCCTTTAGTTACTGTTACCAAGTTTTTACTTTAATGATTACTTGACTATTATCCTCTTAAATAAATTTCTTTTTCTCGTAATTAAAATCAGTCCTTAGTATATGAATCTAAGAAAAGGAAATTAAAAAATAATTTACTTGTGAAGTGTTGTATAGAATTTTCATCCCATTGGCATCAATAAATGCCTTTCTTCCCAACTTGAGGCTTGTAACGCTTTTTAAACTCTGTAAAATTCCTTTCCGGATGAGCATGTTTCTGTGCCGATTATCATGCCGGTGCCAATCTACATAAATTGTTAAAAGCACATGGACATATCCTCTGTCTACAGCTCTCCTGGCATTTGTTTCTTTAACAAAAGAAAATTAAGAAAGAACACTGAAGATGACAAGAGAAAGTTGTAGAACATAGAATTACTGCTTTTTTTCTTTTAACATAGCAAACCCAGTTTGTATTCAATACCATGATGCATTCTCCTAATATTACATTTTCTAAAGAAATCTTTAGCAACAGGGTTTTAAAATGTTTTTTCATCTATTATGTAAATGTGACAAGCTTCAATAAACACAAAACAACATTTTCCAGAGATCTCTTTGTATTGTTCAGTTATTTATTAGTATCAGGATCTCTCTATTACAATCAGTGTCATCTCAAAAAAATTTCCCTTAACAAAAAATGTTTCATGCATTATGAAACTTGTGAACACACATACTTGACTGCAATGAATTGGACTATATAGAACTTTAGCTTGCCATGTGGTTATATGGCTTATAGTTCATGCAAAATCACTACTATAATAGTGGTAATACATTCTATTATACTATTAACTGAGTGAACCTATCTTCATTAAAAGCCTAATTATTCTCTTAAGTCTTCACCAATTGTGTAAATATGTCATGCTTCCTTTAGCTTAAAGTTAAACTGTCAACATTTTTAGGAATTTAAACAATTAGAAAATGAGCAGAGAATCAGCATTTCTGAATTATCCATGTAAAAATATCACTGTTGATTTAACTTGTAAATTATATTTTCAAAAGATTGTAAATGCTTTGTTTTATCAAACTAAAGTTAGCAAGAAATGAATCAACAATATCTGACTTTTTTTAAAGTGGTCCTAATATTAAGGGGTGAAATTGGGGAGGAGTCTGGCCCTAAGATTTCATCAGCCTTGTTGTCACACACTAAACAAATTAACAAGTCTAAACAGCACACCTAATGTAAAGGCACTTTACTACTAAAAATAACTTAAAAGAGGATTTTAGTCTACTAATACATTGATCCAAATATTGCTATAATGAAGGGTAGTTAAAATGCATCCACAAGGTGATGAATTTGCATGACATACACATTTATCAGAAATGCTAACCTTATCCCTAGTCCACCGTCACCTTTAAATGATTCTGAGATGTAGACCCTGAAGTTGGCCACAGAGTTAGGTTCTAGGATCCTTAGCTATCTGAAAGAAGTACCAAATGTACCAAAGATGCTAACCTACACCTGGGGAACAGTTGAGCCCTGAGAAAATAAAAATCATTAATACCTCAACAACTGGAACTTTTATTTATAACCAAAAAAGGAAGAAGCTAGACAAAAAAAGAACCCACTGGATGCATCATTATATGTAGTAGAAACTATCATATCTGTTCTTTTGTGACAAAATTCCTAATACATACAGAAATGGTTGTTTATATACACAACCAACTGTTTCAAATTAATTTACCTGATTTTTTTGGTCTAATTGGCATATTCCTAACTGGTCAATTCAGGTAAGAGTCAAATCACTTGCCAGGGATCTGTTCCTCCTGCTGGTGTACAACACAGTTTGGGCTGAGGAGGAGGGCAACTTCTTACTTCTAGATAAGATCTTCAGTTACTCCAAGGTCTAGCCTTGCTTTCTTCTTCACTATAAGTGTTTAAAAGTTGCTCTCCTTTTTTGCTTTTTAATTTGTTTCCTTCTTAAAAAAAAAACCTTATACACCTATGCAAGGAAAGTTCTTATTGGAATATTAATAGCATCTTTGTGTACATAAAGGTTTAGCATAAAATTCACCTATATTTCAGGGAAAAAAAGTAGATTTAAGGAATTTCACCTCAGGAGTTAGCTAGCACCCACCCACACTTTGGCATACCTATTATATAGACTGCTACTGAAACTCCTGAGTCTCATGTCTTCCTATATTCTAAATATCTTCAATAGCATGTACCGCATGTATTTCATTTATTTTAATGAACTAAATTTTAATGGTCAATTTAGAAAACAGGATTTTTCAACATGTAAATATGTTTTAAATGTTTTTAAATCAGAAATCATTTACAACTATTTAATTTTTAAAGTCATGTTTAATAACACTGTTTGAAAAGTGTCACACAACTTCCCTCTATTGTTTAAACATAAATATACAGTGCAATAAATTTTATTCTAGAAATAGAGATTTCCTCATTTCTAAAACAGAAGGAAGAATATCAGCTTATATGGTTCTTTTTTAATTTTTTTTATTTTTATCAACTGCCTTTAATCAACTTGCCCAACCACCACATCAGCTATCTAGTTCTGTTTCTCTTACTACATAAATATATAGTGTCTATTTAGATTAAGAACAACAAAGGGAAGCAGAAAAAAAAATAATGCATACAGCCTACCTAATTCAAGAGGTCTGAGAACTGCTGACTTATATCACCTATTAATCAGAATTATCAGTAATTTCTCTTTTAAAAGTAATCACTTTATTATCTTAGTGATGAATCAAGGCTACCTTAAAATGTTCCCAAATGACACCCCTAAGTGAAAACTCCTTTTGAACCATCTAGCATCAATTGTCTTGTTTCATACTACCTGTGTGTGAGATCTTCACTGTAACTACAGGCTGTAGTGAAGAGTGCTACAAATAGTTTTAAGGACAACCTTTTATCCTTTATCCATATTAAATTAAATGTGTGCCCAATCAGGTTTAATAAAGCAAATCTAAAGAAAAATGTAAAAAGGCCAGTTCTCAGAAAACAGTAGCACACTTCAGTACGTAAACAGCTCATTTTCACCTAAAATCATAACTCAATGCCACCTTGTGGTAAAGAAATAACAATGGTTTTCAAAGGTTATGCCAAGAAGGGAAAATTCTAGCAGGTTTTGAGTACTAGTTCATATTCCTGTTCAAGGACTAGATTAACTAAATTCAATGAGGTTCATTATCAGAGAGATGACCACAAGATAATAAATTTTTATTTGGCCACACAATCTCATGAAACTGGCAAGGATGGCAATCTAAGTTAATGGAGGAAGTTCCCCCAGGGACAAATCACAGATCCTTGAAATACTGAAATTCTATCTTTAGAGATAATGTTATAGTCTCAATTAGTTAAATGGTATTACAAACTGATTTATTACATAATACTTGCTTCATTCCAACAACCCAAAACAACACTGATAGTTCAGACTGAATGATTAGTTGATCTTATGCCTTTACAAATACTTCATGTATTATTAGCTTTGGTTAATTATTTCTCCTTTATGTTCATACACTTCTAGCATCATTAAAGTACTAATCAGAAGTTAAAATTATCAAGTGTCATCAAATTATCAAAAAGATAGTTGGGGTTAAATAATCTATTCGTTTTAATCAGCCAATTATTCTTTATGTATTAAATAAATAACACTCCCATTGCCTGATGCTACTAATAGGGAACTAATATTAATCTAAATAGATGCTAAGTATTTACATAGTAAGAAAAAGAGAACTAGATAGCTGACATAGTAGTTGAGCAAGAATGTTAAAGGCAATTGATAAAAGAACTACCTAAGCTGACATTCTTCCTTCTATTTTGGAAATGAAGAAATATCTATTTCTGGAATAAAATTTATTAAAATGCAAATTTGTATTTAAACAATAAGATTCACACTTTTTAAAAATTTTTAATGTTATCATATGAGGAAAACAGTCCTTCAGATAAGAGATTAAACGAAAGCTGCATGTTTTAGATATTTAAGTATACATAGAAGTTGTTCAGATCATTTCAAATAAAAGAAGTGCTCAAAATTATGTATGATGTCCTTAAAATAAGGATTCTTATAAATCATTCTTCTCTGTCAGGTACTTATCAGCTGTTCTTTATGTTTCCATTTTAAGAACAAGTCAATGCACTAGATTGACATAATGCTCCAACATTTATTATTATGTATGATATCATCTTATTGGACAACTGGAAAACTAAAAATCAATTTTTTATTTAAGAGCATTATTTAATTTTACCACTACTGAAGAGTGAACATTCAAATCAAATCTAGTTTCCAATTTGTTTAACATGATAGAATATTCTATAAGATATTATCTAGTATTTTCTAGTATTTAAACACTTACTTGATTTTAGCAATGCAGCAAGTGTGTCTAAAGCAACCCTGTCAACACAACAAGAAAACACAAAACAACAACAAAACTAGTAAAATTAGTCTACAACAGAGTAAATTCATACAAATGTTTCAAGTTATTTTTCTATTATTCATTCCAAATTTTATCTTTATTGAACTTATTTACATAGTTTCTCAAAGTACTTTGAGTACACACATCTATCCAGTTTAAAAGTTAGATGTATTAAGATAAAACTTCAAAAGAAGAACACGCCAAAAAAAAAAAATTACTTACGTCTAAGTCTTTTTATCCAAAGGCACACTGATGGAACTGATTCTCACTGTGTAGGTATCTGAGCCTGTAAGAATCTACCTAGCAACTGTGTTGCTTTAAAAGTTACAATCCCTGGCCCCCAAAAGTCCCTTGAATCTGCCACTATAAACTGTAAGTTCTGCAGAAATCATTCTGATTTGCTAAATTCAAAATATTACAACTATAAAATATTACTCCTTAGTTTTTAAGTTTGGACATTGATGTAAGAAGTCTAAACTGTTTTAGAAAGGAAAGCTCCCACATAAAGTTCCTCATTACTTTTCAGTGGTAAGCCCCTAAAGAGACTATCGGTCACCAAAATCCCTAAAGCACCCACTATCTCTAGAAGAAATCACAGTTTTAAAAATCAGCAGTGTTTGTCTTTGAGCACAAATACTAAACTACAGATTGTGAATCTATTCACAATCATCTAGCTTTGACAGTATATACAGCATAATTAAGAAAAACACACACCTTTCATCCAAGTAGAAGAAAAATAAATTCTGGAAAATATGGCAATGAATTTAGAAACATCTACAAATATAAGAGATTATATATGCCACAATTATTTTCATTAAGAATATAACTTCTATAGGCAAGTTACGAAAGAATATTAAACAATACAAGTCATAGTATAAATATTCTGCAAAGGATCAATCAGCAAAAATTGTCATTGTTGCTACAAGTATATTCATGCTTAAGTAATCCAGGTGTTAATAAGCATTTAAGGGCAGCTAGACATCCAGCACCATATAAAACAACAGTCCCTTCCCTAGAGAAATATAAAATCCAAATGCGGAGACAAAAAATGGAAACTCATAAAATATCTAAAGAACAACGTGTAGGTGCAACATAATGGGCAAAAAGCTCTGTGAGTACACCATGTGATCAAAGTTGAAGTGGAGCTAGTTAATATTTACTAGAGGGCAGGAGGTCTGAAGCAGAACTTAAAAACACAACAAAACTTTATTTAACAATACACCAACGTGTGCTTGGTTGATGTTCGATAAATGTTTACTGTAGCTATGTGTTATCTGCCTCTAGAAAGACAGAGATACAAAGATAGAGAGAAAAAAGAGAAACAGAGAGACAGAAAGAGAATGAGAAAGCTTATCCTAACAACTTGAAATTTAGCTTATCTGTACAAATAGGTAATTTTAATGGACCAATTCTTATGATAATAAACAATATACAGTAGAGATCTAGGTATCTTATACTAAACTAGAATCATAATCTCATATATTTAACTTCATTTGGATAACATGGAACAGAACTGCAAGCAAATAAAATATGGAAGAATGAAATAAATCTATGATACTGCAACACTGTAATATGGGAAGTCCTGCTTATTCATTAAGAACTCTGGGATTAAGTTAGAGTGAGGAAATTTCTGTGAGTCTGATAAAATTGTACAGTAAGGAGAAACAAAAGTGTTTCATAAGCATTCAGGAAAATTTGACACAGAATAGTATGAATAGTCTAGTAGAATGGTATTAACCTAAGAAAAAATGGATAAAACAAAAAATAACTCCACTGAATTGCGGCAGAAATGACAAAAATTAATTAAAAATTAAGTTTTGCGAAAGGCAGGCATTACGTTTTCATTTACAATTGAAATATAAAAACCAAGCTTAATAATAACTAACAATTATATGGAGCCTTTAGGTTTGCAAAGCACATTATAAACTTCTCATTTTAGCTTAACCATAAGAAAAGTATTTGAAAACAATTCGGCCTCTTGTTAAGAAAGTATAAGCTTAAAGAAATTATAAAAATTAATCACAGAAATTCTAGGTTTAAGATTCATTTTTTCAATCAATTAATTGCTCCACATAAGTAAGTTTTTATCTCTATACCAATATATCATACTTATTCATACATTTTTTCTTTACATACTTCCCTCACATGAATTCTATCCTATACCTACCACACCCAAGTTTTGAGTCTATTTTTAAATAAGTGAAATAAACATTATGCTGCTATTAAATCATCAGCTATTATTATTTTTGGACCAGACAATGATTTCATTTGTATGGGGAACTCCCAGGAAAGAAATACCCAATCTCACCCCAACTTCACATCTGCTTGGCCATGTATAGTTCCAGAGAGTTGCATGGGCACTAAAAGGTTAAGTTACTTTCCCAGGGTCACACAACCAGTATATATAAAAATAAAAACGCAGGGGCCAGCTCACTAACCACTATGCCATGTTGCCTCTCAATATTATCATTGTTGCTACTATTGCTCTTAGAGAAGGAACACTGCTGTTAATAATAGAACACTGGGCAAATGGTTAAATTAATTTAAAGAAGCAGCAAGCATCGGGGGAAAGAAGATACAAAGGACAACAGAACTTGGTAACACACACACATAATCCTAAGATTAGGGTCCCCCTATACACATATGTACACACACACTCATACATACATACATACACACACACACACACACACACACACACACACACACACGTCTATAGCACTTTTCTGGACCATCTTATCCCAGACTAGGGTATGCAAGTTGGGGAAAAAAAAAAGTAATTCTAAAAGTAAATATCACTCTTCACTTGTCTATCAATCACCTCCCTTCCAACAACCAAATACAGTTAATTAAAATAGCTTTGATTAAATTCCCAATAAAGAATAAGAAATGGCCAAAGAAAAGGTATTAGATCAAGATTTCAATTAAATTTATCTATCATTTCTTCACCACTCTGTGTTCATTAATAAACAAGAGTAATAATCTCAAAGCTCAATGAAGATTTCCAAAGATCAACATGAACCAGCATTCAATATAATTTTTTTTAAGATTTCTTTTGAGTCACTACTGATTTCTGTATGACTCTGAGCACATGCAAAATGCTATAAACACATTTTACTGTTGTGATGTTTCCATACTAAAGATTTCTTCCTTCTCTCTGGGAATATCAAATTAAATAATATTTATACATCACCAAATGAATTTTAGTTATTCTAAGTAGGTATATATCTTTAACTAGAATGCTTAACTTAGTAGCATGGGCCAGGACTAAAAAGTATAACCATTAAAAGATAATGGGAGAAATAAATAGAAAAATTATTACAAAATACTTCAAAGATCAAATAGAGAAACAGTATAAGCACAAAGATCATCATTAATATCAATATGAAAATAGCCCTTTTTCTTGCTTTGTTAAATCTAATCTTAAGTTCTAGAATGTTGTTCATTGGAAAAATTAGTTTGACTTACCACATGATCTGACAGTCTTATTAATATAACCACATATGTAATTTCCTACTTTTTACCCTAATTCAGGCAGGAACCTAGAAGAAGTACTAATTGTTTCCGTTTGTGAACTATCTAATAATACTAAAGAAACAAAACAATGGCTGGAATTTGAGTTTTAAGATACATATGCAGAAGACCGAAAAGAAAGGAAAAACAACAGTGATAATTATAACAAAAACGGAACACTTAATTTAATGCACACATACGATGACAATGAAGAAACCCACAAACTAAACTGATTTCAGACAAGGATGGCATGAAAAGATTTCATTTAATAGCAGTGACATGACTTTCCTATTCTTTCATCCATAATACTTAGGGTTGTACAAAATTTGAAGTTCTTAAGCTAATTTATGTTTATGAAATTATAATTTTAGATTTTTCTTTTATCTATCTTTAAATTTCAAAACTAGAAACCAAATGGGTACTCTTTAATTGGAGAATCATTAAAGAAATCATGGTACATGAATGTAAAAGGATATCATTATACAGTAAGAAATGACAAATGTGAGAAATTCAGACAAACATACTATGACATATGAAATGATGCAGAGTGAAGTAAGCAACACTAGAAGAACAATGGATGTGATGACTATAAAAATGTAAATTCTTTTTTAAACACTAAAAGGATGTGGAACTTTAAGTAATTATAATGATCAATTTTGGTCCGGAATATACAGGAACTGAAACATACCCCCCCTCAACAAAAAAGTGGGTATTTACAGGAGAATGATGCACACAGAGTCAGATGTGGTAACTATATTCATTGTTTTTGCTTAACTTTTTTTCTTTGTTATAAGAAAAGATTCAATTTGGGAAGGGAGAAGGAATATCTGGGAATGACTGATATAAAAACCAAAAGAATCAATGAACTTTGAAGTTTTATTATAAAGTTGGAGTTTCAGAGCTGAAAAGAACTTCAATTTTTTTAATCAAACCTTCTAGTATTACACATGAGTAAACCAAGGCACAGAGAAATTTAGGTTGTACTTTTGTTCATATTTACAAAACATTTATGTACTCACTTCATAAGGCCAGTGTTCTTTTTACTAAAAGGGCCAATGATTTTAAACATCAGTTCCACAACTCCATTTTTCCCTAAGGACACTGCATTGACAGCTAAAAATAAAAAGAGAAAAGTTTTAAACCACAAAAACTAAGTATGTTTACGGGTATGTATATATAATACACATCCCAATGAATAAACACATTCAAGCTATAAGTGAAATGCTCACACTTTACTAAATGTATTCAGTGAGGGAAGGAGTTTAATTAGGATTAAGTCACCAATTATAAAGATAGTACATACCCAATAACTCAGGGTAAAAAGGTAGTGTTGTTTAATGGAAAACTAAGACAGTTATATATACGAAAGATAAAAGCAAAGTCCCATCTCAAGTTCAAGGTCACAGACTGAAGTTTTAAGGAAGGCTTTCTGAAAAAAGCTTGAGAAATGTTCCCTTAAAATGTTTCTATGTAAAAAAGATCAGTAATATACGGCAGAGAAAAGGTTTTTTAAAAGTAATTCAGAACACTTTCTTTCATGAAGGATTTAACAAACACCTTTATCTGGGATATTCTCATGAAAGAAGTCTGCATAAACTGCCCAAAAGTACACTAAAATATTTTTAAAGAAGTTTAAGTTGCTTATTAAAATAAATGTCACAATTCAATTACAAGATAGATTATCAATTTCACCCAGAAATCTCATCATGAGACCCTAAAGAACTGTCCAAATGATGCAAATTTGCCTTTACCAAATATTCCTTTAAATAAGTTAGCCAATACATAAATCTTTGATATCTTTTTGCCAAACAGAAATCTTCACCGTAATTGGATGTTACGAGATTGTACCTAGATTTTTTTTCTTAAAAGTAAACATCTATATTGCCTCTGCTTTTGTTATCAAATGAAGGTTTTAAGTATCTAAAAAATAAGTCACATGAAGGCAGTGAGATAAAAAAAATTCTGCTAAAAATAGAGCTTAGCAATGTTTTAAAAACAGAGGTTTATGATGCAACGTTTTTTAAAATCCAAAACTAAAGTAATATTTTAGTCATTATTGATCCTTAAGGCAATAATTATCATCTAAAAGGTAAGATTTTAGCTGAGATGTTTAGCTGGGTTTTTATTATATAATCCAAGTGTAACCACAGACAAACATTTCATTCACCTCTCTGAGCCTGTGCCATCATCTGTACAATGAGAATGGTGCCTATATGGTGCCTGAGATTCTTTCTAGGCTCTAACTATTATGGTTCAAGTGTAGATGGAGAGAGATATGGGGCTAAAGGATTCTGCTGGTCACCATGCTATGGTAAATAATGAATGCCACAATAGGCTATGAACTGTGCTAGCTGTGTTGTCCAAGGATTCACTGACGATATTCCTATCTCACATAGAAATTCACAATAACCTCCCCTGTAAAATGACACCTAACCCGCAGGGTTGTTCTAAGAATCAGATGAGATAATACACATAAACTGCTTTTTAAACCTTAAAGAACTATATTCATATGAGTTATTATTACTATTATTATTATTATTATTATTCAATCTCCTGTTGGTTAGTTGTTGACTCTTTTCTCTGTGGTCAGGTTATCTACTGCTCATTGCCCTCATCAGTACTTCTAATTCCCAGCACCACTGCTGCCTCTCTGTTCTTACCTCTTTTCTCTACTTTTATTCTCTCTTGTGCCTTCTGTATTCTGCTGCTTCTTCTGTAATTCTATATGAGTATTTTATAGATATCTATAAAATATCTTTTACATCTTTTTATTAGCTAGCAGACAACACATCAAGTATAATATTCAAGCTTTGGCTCATGTTCCTTGCTTAAAAAGATTCTTTCTTTGCATCCAAAGAATTACCTTTTTATTTCTACTTATATTTTTAAAAATACACTTCCAAGGTCATTCCAAACATGAAAATGACAGAAGCTTCATCACTGAATAACCAAAAATCAAACTATGTATTCTGCAACTCTTAAAAGTTTTTTTTTTTAAAGCAATGTGATTAATTCTGGCTCTTTTCAGATATATTAATTACTCATTATTAGTAATTTACTGAAAAAAACTACAATTTTCTTTCATTTTATGTTTAAAAAGGACTTTCCTTTGTAAATCAGGTAAACCAAAAGAAATTTTACAACACTTACGATTGGTAGAATACACTCGTAAAAGCTGAAGACAAGGCAGCACTAAACGCTGATTCTGCAAATTCTGTTTCACCAAATTCAGAGTTATAGTTAAGACCCCATTAATTCTAGACTTTACTCCAAACTTTTTGTCTATAATAAAAATAAACATAAAGCATTTATAAGTAACTCAAGAATGGGATGAGATTATTTTCCAATTCCTATTTTTAAATGTAATTGATCTATATACCCAAGTCATTCATTTTATGCCAGTTAAGTCTTTAGTTCTTGTGTCAGATTTTTCAAGTTCTGCTAAATAAAGCTGAAAAAAAAAGCTAGTTCTCATTTCTGATATTTTTATATCAAGTTAAACAAGATTTACAGGTTTGTGTTGAGAAATCCTCTTGCAAATAGATAACAAAGGAAAATAAAATAAATAGAATATAAAAAAGTTTTTACTGAAAATAAGCATGATTTATGTGTGTGTGTGTGTGTATGCATGTGTGTATTCCTAAAGATACTTTTTTTTTTAAGATATAGAAAGGAACCAATTGTAGCAGTCCACTTTCTTATGATAGTCAAAGCCAGATTAGTAGGGGATTAAGTGAAATTTGGGAGGAGCTGACCAGTAGCATTTAGGATTTTAAGGATTACACATGCAAATTAAGGGCATCCTTAATCAGGATATTAATAGACAATAGGTGATACAAATGATATTTCACATTAGAATATATCTTTACCATCACATAATTCACAGAAAGATGTAGAGAACATAAGATCTTAATGTGCTTATCACTTGGTGATTATAAAAATCATTTGATCTGGTAGAGTAAAATACCACCTTTTAATACTCTCTCCCATACGATCATCAAAATTATGCAAAATTCTTAAGAAGATATAACAGCCCAGAGAACCTTGACTGATGACCCTCTCATCACTATTATCTGGTAGGGCATAAAACTAAGAGTCATAAGCTAATCAAAGGTATTTATTACTGCCATGGAAGGGAACAGTCTAAATTGAAGAGGGATTCTCTATAGGTGGGGAAGTCCTCCAAAAGTTCCTGTTTGTAGATAATACTATGCCTACTTCATCAAGCCCAGAAACATTATAAAGCCTTCTGGACACAATCCAGAACCACTTAAAAGAATCTGGCCTGCCCATCCAAACAATCACAAGGAAAACCAAGGGGATAAAGAATATTTATTTTCCAGGTTTTTACATGTAGTTAAATGAACAATGAAAGAGATCATTGGACAAGTTGTGCCTAACGTTAAACAGGACAGCTGACAAAATTGCATAAAATTCTTGTATAGAGAGGTGCATCAGCATGTTACTAAGTAGTTGTTGGTGTTGACTACCTTTTTATTGGTTTTA
Source organism: Vombatus ursinus (assembly GCF_900497805.2). NCBI lineage: Eukaryota > Metazoa > Chordata > Mammalia > Diprotodontia > Vombatidae > Vombatus > Vombatus ursinus. The sequence continues at coordinate 817,450 of NW_020954610.1, read as the reverse complement.
ACAGTTTTAATATTTTTCCATGTCTTTGGTATTTTCCTGTTTTAGATACTTTGTGAATCCCTTAAAACGTTAATGATTTTGTCACCTATAGCACTAATTTCCTTTACATATACTTGGTGTAATGCAGTTGCTTTTCCTATCTTTGTTCTCTTTATTAACATTTTTGCTTTTCTAAGTACATGTGAGACTGTGATAGTAGAGAATAAGTGTGGTGGTTCCACTTTCCTTGATGACAGCAAATTTATTACAATAATATTCACAGATCTCTTCCATCTTTCTTCCATTTGTTTTCTTCTTTCATTTTCATCCTTTACCCTCAGGCTGAATTTGCTCAGAACTCTTGCTAAGCTTTCTTTAAACTGGTTTTACCCTCCATTGTTTCTCCCTGTTTTATAAAGTGATAGTGCTCATAATTATCCTTTTCTGTGATTATTTTTCAAGCACGTTTACCTTCCAAACCAACATTGTCCTTGGCTGTCATATCTCTCTGCTCAGCAAATCCAATTTTTACTGAGTAAAAAATATTTTATCTTCTTTTGGTCTTCTCAATGTAGTACTTAATTTATATCAATTTTGCTTCTACATGAGTTACATGTAATGTATAGTATTGTATCTATAACCCATTTTTCACCATCAATAACATTTAAATCGGTCAGATTGGAGTTGTCTTAATTGTACACCAAATATTTTTCTCATTTTTATTCTTTTAGCTTTGTAGTAAATTTGAACTGGCTCTAACAAGTCAGTTACCTGATTATACAGTGACAGTTGAATTGACAATGATTCCTACATCAGTAACAAGTCATTTCCTGCCACTTAAAATATATTTTAAGATGTTCACTACTTGCCATATGCACAGCATTTTGATTCTTCTTAAAGAAACTATTCATGATGTATAGGCATGAAGGTTCTGTGGACTCCACAAGTCTTCGACTTCTCTCATTTCTTACTCCTGTCCATATTTTCTAATATAGTTTTCACTGGCCACTTCTGCACTCAAGTTAGTATCAAACTATACGTTAATTTAAGTCTTAGTAACTTCTTCATAGAATTTCTCTATTAATCTCTACAACAGATGTTGATACATACTATTCAATCATTTTCATAGTGGTATTTTTGCAAATACCTATCAAAAGAACTTCAACACAAAGACAACCAAATATCTCATGACACAATTTGTTGCCTCTGGATAAAACTAATTCCCCTATTTTTTATTTACATTTCCAAGGATAGGCTACGAGCCATCTTTCCACTTAACTACAATCTCTTTCTATCTTCTGGTTTCATTTACAGTGAATGTGTCAATATTGACATGATTCAGTCCTTCCAAATGGGTGTTGGACAAGGAGCTCAAATTTAAAGCAGATAAGTTTAACTTTAAAGAGAGTCTAAAAATCAAGTGATTTTTTCCCCCCTGTTCTGCCACCATCACTGAAGAAGTAATGAGAGTCATTTTGCATTTTGGTGTGTGGAGACTATACTTCTAATTTTGTAGGACATATAGTAGTCACTAAAAATAATTATTAATGGAAAAGAATAACAAAGTTTATTTACTTCATTCTTCAACTTTTTCAAGCACATCTCTGCCTGCCAAAATCTCTTTCTTCAAGGCCCCTAGATCAGAGGTCATCTCCTTAATAAAACCTTTAATGCCAACCCCACCCTATATTTATCCCACACCAATTTAAAGTGATCTTTTCTCCTTCAATTTTTTCAGAGCACTTCAGCTCTCTTTTTTTCCTTACCACATTCTACTTTGTATCATACTTATTTATAATACATGTGTTCTTTCAGGTTAAAATGTAAGCTCCTTAAGGTCAAGGATTATGTCATTTTCATTAGTATCTCCTCAGAACCTTGAACACAGTAACATTGAGTAAGAATTTGCAGAATTCTCCTTCCTATTTTCAACTGTCCTCATGTTCTATATCTCCCCTATATAAAGATCACAGAGTTTATGCTACTGAAGAAGGAAGAATGATAATAATTTCTATTTGTTTTCACCCAGCAATTTCTCTCCTACCTATTTAACAACTCTCCAAGAAATTATCAGCAGCATGAGTAACAATGACTTAGAAATAAAGATTTCAACAAGCATGTTTTATTACAAAACAAAGAGTTAAACAACATCATTCAAAGTTCAAATTTAGCAGTTCCAGACAGATGACAATATTACAAAGGATAGTTCTTATTCTAATTATCCAGTTATAATAATTATTCCACTAAAATGGTTACCTTTTGGTCCAGTTCTCGCAAGAAGGGTGTGAACTTGAATCATTAACTCTTCATGTGGAGAAGATTCCTTGCTGGCATTCAAAAGTAACTGCAACAATATTTGTGTACCACCTTTGGAGACTAAAGCACTTGCTCTCCTACTACCGCCTTCAAAATTAAGCCAACATACACAATTTTCAATGCCCCAGTCAACATAATTTTTTTTGTTATAGCATCATGCAAATTGTGGGAAGTAAAAACGTTAAATATTTGGAGACTTCAACTTATTGTTAGAACAAAATCACAGAAAAAATATGTACAACTAATAAAACAGGCACATCTTGGAGAGGTGCTTCAGGGAGCAACGAAAAGAACAATGAACTTAGAATCACAAAGCCTAATTCTAATCCTGGCTCAGCTACTTTTGAGCTCTGTATCCTCGGTAAATTCACTCTACTTCTCTGGTTCTCAGTTCCTTCATATGTAAAGTTAGAGATTTGGAACAGATGACCTCTAGGTCTATAATCCTATGGCTTTCCCTAAATAATAAAAAAGGAATTGTGGATGCCTGCCCTCAGGAATATGAGGCAACACTGGTATTTCTGGTAAAAAGAAAAGGTAAAAACAGCTATAGTGCCATGTCCTTCCTTTCCTACAAATCCATTTTAAACCACACACATTTTAAATTGACACCCCACCACAACTTATGTATGATACACAAAGTGCTAAGAAGAAAGATTACATATTTGACAACAGGCCCTCAAAATACCATATTGTCATCAGATAAATCCAAGTATGTTACCCTCATGTAATTCTATAATATTTTTGAGACACTACATCAAAATAAAAATAAGGTTATACATACTCACATAAGACACCCCTATATTAAAGAGTTTTTCAAGACAGTTTTGATCTCAAGAAAATAAAGTACACTTTTAAAGGGACTTTGCAAAAAAGAATATCCTTTATCAGACTGTGTTCCTTCCTTTTTGGCTCAGAAATTATGATCATAGATCTATGTGATTCATTATTCTTTATATACAGCAATAAGACCAAAGGAACTTACCAACTGACACCAATTCAACAAGAATGTTTAAGATATTAAGTGTGGTCTGAAGATCTTTCGTGTTCTGAAATAAATATTTTATTTCCAGTATTAAAATCACTGTACATAGTTCCCAAACTCTGTCTTTTGGCATTTATTTAAATTTTGTGTGCACCTTTCCCTTCTCAATTGTGGGCCAAAGATCAAATGCCTTCGGGCTTCTACTATTCTCACTTTCCACTACCATCCTTGTCTTTTTCCCTCCAGAATCTTTAATCCTTAAACTTACATTTACAAGTGTCAGGCCCTGGCTGCTTCACTTAACCTCTAAGAGAGTCAATTTCCTCATCTTTAAAATGGGGATAATAATACTTACACTTAAATACTTCATAGAATCATGAGGAGAGAACTCCAAAGACCATAAAGGGTCACATAAATGTAAGTAATTAACATCATAAGGGAATGAATTAACATTAGGGGAGATTTCCATGTTTTCTTACTACTCTTTCACTATAGTAGTGTTCTCATTATATACCCTTATTATAATACATTTTTAAACTTTTTCTTATTCACATATACTCAGGGGCAATGACATATTAACAAAGGGCATTTGAAGGAGGCCTAGGGATAAGACTAGCTAAGTTCAAAAGTCTAAAACTTCAAAAACATTTAGATATTTTGCTAAAATAATAAGTAGAATTGGGAGTAAGTGGTTTTTGTCTATTATTCTGAGAAGGGGTCTATCAGCTTCACCAGACTGTCAATGGGATCTATGACACACACAAAAAAACTCTGCACTAAATATTACCATTCAATATTTCCCAAGAATAAAAATATTACCTCAATAATACATTTATCCTTCCCAGGGCCAAAAGAAGAAATTAATTCCTTTAAAGACTATCTTAAGATATGTATTTGCACAAAAGATAATTTCCCCCAAACTTGTCAACATAAAACTGTACCACTTGCTTATCAAATTTCAGCATAAATGCAATGAAAAATATATAAATATATACATTAAAATCTACTGTTCTCAATAAATTTTGATAATTACATTTGTCTGTTTTTGAAATTTTTTCTGATTTTGAAGGAAATCATTTGTCTTTTAAAAGGGAAAGGGAAAATGAACATGGGATCCCAATGACATTAAGAAAGATTCTTACACATACCTCCAATTTCCAACACACTCTCCTATCCATATTTTTATACTTATGACACAGACGTTAGTCTATGAATATATATGGCTAATTCTTCTAATCTGTGTAATCTTAGAAAAGACACTAAACCTCCTTGGGCCCCAGGTTCCTCATCTGTAAAATGAGAGGATCAGACTAGAGAGCTTCTGAAGTACACTCGTATTCTAGATCTATGATACTATTATCTCCACAAAAGCATTATTCATGTGGCTTATGATTAAGAGATATGAAGGTGACTGTGAGTTCTCAGTGCAATGCCAACAAAGCATTAGCTCTGGCAGGTCTTACCAAAGTAAAAAGGCTTCAAGTACAAGCCTAACAAAGGGTTATTTCAATCAACCAATCAATAAGCATTTACTGAGCACCTTCTATAGCCAAGGGCTAGCAATATAAAGATATAAATGAAACAGCCCTTGTCCTCATGGAGCCTAGAACAACTATATGCACAAAATAAAAACAAGTGGAGGAAGAGGGAGGTACTGGCAGCTTAAAGATTAAGAAAGGTCTCATGCAAGCCAATTAAGCCAACCTTGAAAGGAAACTAGGAATTCTAAGCAAAAAGAAGGGAGGGGAGGTTACAGACATAGGAGCTAGCCTGTGCAAAGGAGAGAGAATGTCAGGTATGAGGAACAGCAAGAAGGTCAGTTTGTTTAGACCAAAGAAGTCAAGAAGAAGAAAGATGGAAAAAAATAAGGCTGAAAAAGTTGGTTGGAATCAGGTTGTAAAGGATTTTAAATGCTAAATAAATAAATTTGTATTTTATCCTAGAAGGAACAGGGAGTCACTAAAGATTCTTGAACAGGTGAGCTACATGGGTAAGACCAGTGTTTTACAATGATCATTTTGGCAGCTGTATGGCAAGAATGGAAGCAGGAAGTTCAATTCAAAGATTACTGAAATAGTCCAGGCAAGAGGTGAGGAGGGACTGAATTAAAGTTGCAGTTATTTGAGTAAAGACAAAGAAATAAATGTAAGAAAAATTGTAGAGTCAGAATTAACAAGACTTGAAACTAATTGGATATGTGGGATGAATAAAAGTGATGAATCAAGAACGACTGAAAAGTTATAAACTTGACTGATAGGAAGCCTGGTTTTGCCCTCTCAAAAGAAATAATAAAGTTCAGAAGATAAGTGGGTTGGGGAGGAAAATAACAAGTTTTTTTAGGACACATTGCATTTAAGATATCTTTGGAGTATCCAGTTTGAAATATCCAACAGGCAGTTGGTGCCAGGTAACTAGAGTACAGGAGAAAAGCTAAGATCAGATATACAGATCTGGTAGTCATCTGAGTAGTTGTAATAATTGAGCCCATGATAACTGATTAAGTTACCAAGACAGATGTTTGAAAGACAAGAAGTGAAGCCTAGAAAAGAGGCTTAGAATAACCTCAAAGTTAGAGGGAGAAATATAGATGAGGATCCAGCAAAGGAGAGAGAGTAGTAGTCATAAGACATGCAGAAAGAATACCAAGAAACAGTGGTTTCACAAAAAAAAAAAAAAACTAGGAAGAAAAGAGTGGTCAACAGTAAAAACAGTTTCAAAGTAGTCAATAAGGATGAGAACTAAGAAATGTTCATCTGATTTTCAAATTAAGGCATCACTGGGAGGGATGGAGGGCAGCATGAAGCCAAGATGGCAAAATAGTACGAAGCAGTACAGCAGGGTTCCAACACCCTCCCTTCATACCCTGTAAAACTCCTCCAAATGGACCTAGGAAACACACCAGACCAAATCTTAATGGGAAATTCCAAGAAAAAGTCACAATGAGTCATTTTTTCCAGCCCAGGCTGGCATAAAGATAGAGAGATCTGCAGACACTGGGGACAGGATCTGGCCAGGAGGGCACTGTAGATGCAGTATACCTATACAAGTAGAGGTTCCAGGCCCATACTGGGGCATCCTCAGACCCATCCTTGGACACCGATAAAGTAAGAGATACAAACTGGAAACTTTGTTGTCCACTACCCAGCTCCAGGTCACAGATCCAGGAAAGAGTTGACCTGCTCCTGCTCTCTGGAGCAGGGAATATAGCTAAGCAACAGTGGTGTAGCTAAAATTCCATGAGCAGAGAAAGTCTTGGATCCAGCTTCTTGCCCAGTATGAAGTGGAACAACCAGGGCAGAAATCCCTGACCAAAGAGAAACCTGCAGTTCTATCACTCTGAACCAGCAGAACCTCCCAGTTGGCTTGCACCAGTCAAGTCCAGCAGCAATCTACCATTGCTCAAACCCAAACCCAGGTCAAGAACTTGGAGAGCTCAGACCAGAAGGACAGCAATCAGACTTTGTCCCAAGTCAGATCATCTAGGAAATATCAAAAGCTTTCAGGTCCTCTGTCTGAACTGTTTCTGAGTTCCTAAAACAACACAGCTCTCAATATTCCAAAAAAAGCAAGAACAAGACTACCCAGAATTTTCTTCTAGAAGTATACAGGGTCCAAGCCTAACATCAAGTCCGAATTCAGGAAGTAGGCTGGAAGAATGAACAAAAAAATTAATTCCATTCTAAATAGTTATTATGGTAACAAGGATGCTCAAGACAAACTCAGAAGACATTAATGACTCTAAAACACAAACAACGTATGGGCACAAAGCAGAGATGAAGTAAGAGTTTAAACATGTTTTTCTCAATGAAATTGTAGGTCTACAGGAAAAAACTGGAAAAAAAATTAATAGCAACAAACTCCCTGAAAATTATAACAGATCAAATGGCAGCCAATGACTCCATAAGAAAACAAAAAATATTAAAACAAAGTGATAAAACAAAAAGAAAAAAAGAAAAATCTAAGGTATCTCATAGCACAAAAAACTGACCTGGAAAGTAAATGGAGGAAAAAAAAATTAAGAATCATTGGAACAATATGAACACTGTGACCAAAACATGAGCCTAGATATATTTCAAAAACTCTTAAGAAAACTACATAGATCTCTGAAGCAGAAGGCAAAGTGAAAACAGAATGAATTTCCAAAATGAAAACTCCCAGGAACATTATAACCAAAAACATTATAAACCAAAAATTACAACCAAAAACTTCCAGATTAAAGAAAAATACTGAAAGCAACCAGAAAGAAAGAATTCAAGTACAGAGGTGCTATAGTCAGGATCACACATGATTTAGAATCCACCACTATAAAGGAAAACAGAGCTTAGAATACATTGCAGAAGGCAAAGGATATAAGCCTACAGCTAATAATAATTATCTAGGAAAATTGAGTATAATCATTGGGGGGGGGGGGGAATGGACCTTTAATGAAGGAGAATACTTCTAAAAATTCCAGATGAAAAGATCAAAAAAGGAGTCAAGAGAAACATAAAAAGGTAACATGAACATACAATGGTAAAGGATTAAACAAGGACACACTATTTACATTCTAATATGTGGAGATGATACACGTATTCCCTCTGAACTCTGTCATCATCAGGACTCATCAAGGGAATTTAATTAGGTAAAATCTGGAAGTAATCCTATATGTATTGATGATTTTAAGAGAAAAAATTAAAAGAAAAGGGAGGAGGAATACCCGGGAAATGGGGGAGGGGGGAGAAGGGACAGAAAGGAAAATTAGGGGAAATTATCTCACACAATCAAGACACACAAGCAGGCAACTATACAAACAAGGAGGAGAGGGTGGAAGGAGTGACTGATGCTGGAACTTCACTCTCATTTGAACTGCTCAAAGGAGGAAGGAATACACAAATACTCACATAGATGAGTTCAAAAATATATTTCACTCCAGGAAAGGAAGAAGGAGAGGGGAAGAAGTAAAAAGGGGGAATTAGAAGGAGGGTGAGTTAAGGCAGGAATTAGTCCTAAGCAAAACAAACTCTAAGAATGCATTAAAAATATTATATAAAATATAAATAAAATAAAAAATATGAACAGCTCTTTTTGAGATAGCAAAGAATGGGAATCTAAGGAAGTGCCCATAAATTGGAGAACAGAGAAACAAGTTACGGTATATAAATATGATGGAATATTATTGTGCTAGAAAAAATGATGAAGGACATGGTTTCAGGAACCTAGGAAGACTATACGAACTGATGTAGAGTAAACAGGAACAGGACAATTTATACAATGACAATAATATAGAAAAGACAAACAAGTTTGAAAGAAATAGGATCTCTGATCAGTGTGATGACCAACTTGATTCTAGAAGGCTAATACTGATGCTGCCCATCTCCTGATAGAAAGGTAAGTGATTTAGAGTGCAAAGTGAGATATCTAACTCTATATCTATCTATCTATATCTATAGTCATTAATGTCTCCTGAGTTTGTCTTGAGTATCCCTGTTACCGCACTATTTGTAATGGAATTTTTTTTTGTTCATTCTTCCAGCCTACTTCCTGAATTCGGACTTCATGTTAGGCTTGCACCCTGTATGCTTCTAGAAGAAAATTCTTGGTAGATATATCAATAGGTAGATAGACAGATAGATAGACAGACAGACAGACAGACAGACAGACAGACAGACAGATAGATAGATAGATAGATAGATAGATAGGAGAGGACATGGCCAATACAGAAATTTCATTTGCTTCACTAGAGATATTTGTGACAGGGATTTTGTTTTTATTTCACTCTCAAATGGGGGGAAGGGGATTGAGTAGGCAAGAGAAATGGATTTTTGCTGATTAAAAAAATTAAATTAAATTTTTTTAAAAGACATCATTGGTAATTTGGAGAAATTGGTTTCAGATGAGAGATGAGGTTGGAAGTCAGATTTCATGGGGTTAAGACATGAGTGAGAGCAGAGGAAGTAGACACAATTAGGGTTGACAGTTTTTCCTAAGTGAGGGTTTGTTAAGGAAGGAAGAGACCTGTGCATGTTTTTTACAGAGTAGGGAGTGTCAACAGACAAGGAAAAAGTGGAGAGAGGGAGAGGAAGAGAAGGTGCATATGAATGATTTTAAAGGTAATCTGCCAGAGGAGAGGACAGAATGAAGTAGAGGGGTTAATTGACTCTGCTGAGGCAAAAGATTATCTCTTCATCAAAGAATAGAGAAAAGAGGGAGAGATTGGAGGATGACGTCAAGGCATTTTAAGATACAGAGTAAGGGAAAAGTAGTAGATCATGGCAAACAGCTTCTATATTTTCTCAGTAACATACGAAGCAAGGTTCTCAGCTCAGAGGATGGGAGGAGATGACAGTATGGGAAGCTTGAGGTTTGGAACCGCAGCAGAATGCAATAATTAAGGAGAAATGAAAAGGATTGTATAGCCACAGATCTCTGAGAGTCATTGAAGTCTAACTAAGGTTTAGGTCGGAGGATTATCACTAGATGTAATTTTTTTTTTCTGGCCATAGCAATTCACTAATATCTGTGTCAGGGAAAATAGTACCCTCATTAATGTAATCTTCTGAAGTAATAATGTAATCATCTTGATTAAATTAATTAAATTAAATTAAATGATCATGCAATAATCTCGATTAAATTCAAGTTACTACCTATATATCACCACTTTACAACATAAAAATGAAATTTTAATACTCATGATTTTTACAAGCTAAATTTACTTATTTCTAGGTACAGTTTCATTTCCTACTAGTTAGAATCAGGTCAGAGTTAATTTGAACTTTATGTTTTAAATCACTTAGTTATACAACCACATAAAATTTGAATGTGTATTACTTCCCAAGATAACTATACTATAATAATACTCAAAAATAACAAAGTTTAATTTTCTTTGAATATACCTCTAGGTCAAAACCACTGACCAAAAGGAATAATTCAAAATGTTATTAATAAAGGTTAAGGGAGAAAAAGAATCAATGTTTATTGTATTCATTATGCTACTTAGTATTTCTCATGGGAAATCATAACTACAAATATTATTAAGCCTTAGTTATTTACCTCTAATGTTGAGAGTAGAACATCCATTCCTGTAGAACCTTTGGCTGTCATTTCTTTCCTGATTTTCTCTGAAAGACAGAAACATAGTATCTTTTTCATAACTTAAAAAAAGAAAAATATCTGTGATATCTTGTAACTATAGTGGATAAAGTTACCATCCATAGACCTAAGACACCTACCAAATTGCTTCTTGGGTGATCCTGCCTCTGGTGTAGATGACCCTACTCTCCAGGGTGTAGTATGATGGAATTCCATATTTCAGTGAATGAAGTATTCCCCTCATTTCACCACTGCTCCTGACATGGCCCAAGTGGGTCCCTGTTCTCCAGTCCAATTCAAAGGCAATGCCAAAGGCTAGGAATAGGAATCAGTAAAAATAGGACACCAGGCCTCCCACAAATTTTCCAGGTCTACAAATGGAAAATGCTCTCATCAAAAATGGCATGAAGAAAAATTTAATATTCTCTTTTAAAGCGCGTTTTTAAGACACTTTTAAAATTTTGAATAATACAATATCACTGGGGCACTCATAAAAGCAATCTAAAGGAGCTGCTTCTGCAATCATGAGGGTTGAAAGAAACCTAAAAGTTTTCTCCCAGCATCCAAGAGGAAGCAACTTTTTCTCTATTATTTGCAAGTTTGTGTGGATCTCTCTTTAATTTTTCTTCCTTTGATGAAAGAGAAGCTAGAAGAAAAGGCTATGTGCCAAACAAATTACAGAGAAGTAAAGAGTGTTTGATAACATTTTTAATAGGAAAGTACCCAAAGTGAGAGGGCCAAAGCTTAGAAAAGGATATTTGCTTCTAACAGAAACAAACTGAATGGTATTCATTATTACTGAGTTTGTCCAGTATAATAAACTATGAATCATTCCACATAAGTAAATTTTTTAAATTTTTTTTTAAACTTTCAGGCAATTGGGGTTAAGTGACTTGCCCAGGGTCACAGAACTATTAAGTGTCAAGTGTTTGGTCTGAGGCCGGAATTGAACTCAGGTCATCCTGACTTTAGGGCCAATGTTCTATCCACGGCACCACCTAGCTGCACCCCCCATAAGTAAAATTTTGATAACTCTTTTTAACATTTCATTTTAACCATTCTGGACAGAAATCATTCTAAAAATGTGTTATACAGTTGCCTATCTTCATAAACAGAGTATAATGCTTACATATACTTTAACTTTCACTTAATAAACAAATAACTAATTGACTCTTGGTCTTCCTTTTAAGCATCAATTACCACACTAGGCTATAATATGTCTTCATGAGTTACTAGGTACAAAAGTTTGTTTTAATTTCAAAATTACATACATATCTATATTTGCACAAACATACGTAAAACATAAAAACATGTTAGAGACTGTTTTGAGTTTTTGTTTCTGAATTTCACAATGTCAGGTTATCAGCTACCCTTTCTTACTATCACACCACTCCCTAACACTGTTCTATAGCCTAGCAAACCAGACATTCAAATTTCTTTGACTTTAATACACTTAAAGTATAAGCAGGTATTCAATAAGGACCTTTAAGAACTTTGCTGTGAATAAAGGCCTTGTACTTTTGATTGTGTGACACATCTAAGCCACTTTTGCTCAATTCATGTTTCTTGGATAAATTCCAGATAGGTGTTCAAAAAAATGTCCTCCAGAGAGATCAACTGTATCCACATTAGGCAAACTTTAAATACTAGTAAACAGATAAACTGTACTTAAAATTCAGTTCAAGGGAAAGTCAAATGGTATTATTTGTGAATTGAATTACACTAAGAATATTCAATTCTAAACTATAATACAAAGAAGAAAAAAATTACACCTCTTTTTTACACAGAAATTATTTTGTTCTGTATTCAAATGTTTCAAAAAGACTGCATTAAAATTTTATCAGGGTTTTTTAGTTTGCCAAAACATTGACTGCACCTGGCTCTTCTTCCTCAGTGGTGAGGAAATGGAGGCAAGTATAGACAATTTTTGTAAAAGTTTAGCAATAAAAGGGAAAATAGAGATAGAAGTAATTGCCAAAGGACCCTACAGGGTCAAGTAGTTTTTGGTTTTATTTTGTTTTTTAAAGGATGAGGTAGACCTGAGCAGGTCTGTAGGTGGCAGAAAAGGAGTCAGTAGACAGGGAAAGACTGAAGATCAAAGAGAGAAAAAAGGATGAATGGGACAAACTCCTGGAAAAGATAGGAATGATAGTATAAAGGGCACAAGTAGAAGGATCAGAATTGGCAAGAACAGCCATTTCTGCAGACAGAAGCAAAGGAGGAGAGAATGAGTGAAGATATAAATAGATTTTGAGACAGGAAGGGGAAGATAGGAGGGTATTAGTTACAGATGGTCTCAATTATGGCAGGAAAAATAGGAAGCAACATTATCTACTGAAAGAAGGATGAAAATAGCATAGAAGATTTGAGCAGAGTAATGACAGCCATTTAGGGTATGCAAAGTACTTTACAAATATTATTTCATTTGATACTCATAATAACCCTAGGAGGCAAGTGAATTATTATCTTCATTTACAGATGGGGAAACTAAGACATAAAGAGGCTAAATGACTTGCCCAGGGTCAAAAATCAAGTAAGTGTAAGAAGGCACATTTGAACTCAGGACTTCCTGACTCCAGGTCTAGCCCACTAACCACGTCACCACCTAGCTGCCTGCTAAAAAATAACTATTATTTATATAGCTCTTTCAGGTCTGCAAAGTGCTTTACATATATTAACTCCTTTGATCTTCACAACAACCCATAGGCTGAAGGTTGTGCAGGCCTGATTAAGGTATGATCACCATACAGGTACCTGAAATAGAGTTATAAGGGTTGATTAACTAGAGAGCTTGGGGTTTTGAGGGTATATCCATCCATCTATTTATTTATCTATCTGTCCATCTAAGATATCCAGAGAGAGATCTAGATATCTATATAGATATAACTTAACTAGATAGATTAGAGGACATAAGGGTGCTCATGACAGCGTCAATTTTTGCAGAGACAATTGCAATATTTTGCAATGTATATGTATATACATATGTGTACCCTCAAACACTTCTATATATCTGTATGAATATATGGTATGTGTGTATATACATATATATATACACATATATATACACATGCATATATGTATACATATAACATATATCTAAGCAAAGAAATACACCCACACACAGATGTCATCAAGCAAGAAGTGATAGGTTGGAATGCAATAAGGAACGTGAGCTTCTTTTTTTTTTTTTTTTTTTTTTTTTTGGTGAGGCAATTGGGGTTAAGTGACTTGCCCAGAGTCACACAGCTAGTGAGTATTATGTGTCTGAGGCAGTATTTGAACTCAGGTCCTCCTGAGTCCGGGGCCAGTGCTCTGCACAGGTACTGAGTTTCTTAAGAAAGAAGGGACAGTGACCAAGAGGCTAATCGATCAAAGAAACAAAAATCTTCTGAGTGATACAGGTGAAATACACCTTAATGGAGGAAAGGTGAGTTGCTGTGGTAGAGCAAAGTTCTCAAAATGGTAGTAAGAAGCAAGAATTATGTTAACTCTTACTCCTGGCCTACTGTATCATAGAACAAAACAAGAAGGAGCAACGAATACTGAAAATGATAGCCAGAAAATAGCAATGCAACACAAAGGGGCTTTGGAAGGGAGCACCAACATGGCGAAACAAACCCCAGGATAGTACTGTAAATCATGGTGACTTCACAGGTCTCCAAGGTAGGATAGCCTCTTGATTCTCTTTGAGCTCATAAGCATGTCCTTTCTTGTCCTTTACACCATAAAGAAAACGCTTCTAGGCAGAAACCTTACAGAAACTTTGTGCTTATTAAGGAAACTAGTAGCAATCCTTAGAAAAGTTCTGAATGTTGACACTCCCAGGTCATGTCTAGGTGGAGATAAAGAACCAGAGAAGTAAGAAGTCTCCAAAATGTCACTGGGTAGACTCTAATTTATATAAGAGCTACAGAGATAAAAGGAGAGAAGACTGATGAGGGTAAAGGTCAATACTGAGGAATAAAAAAAGGATTCAGAAAGAGGTAGATGAAAATGTTGAAGACAAACATCTATAACTTTACAATGTCGCTTAGGGATCAGACCATAACCTAGGACAGTTAAGAAACAAGGAGAAGCTGTTTAAAGATGTATTTCTGTACTGCATAGCATATACCTGTGCAACTTGGCAAAAAAAAAAATATGGCTGTTGAAGAATATGATCTGTGATAATACTGTTTTGCATAATTTATCAAATACTGCATCATCCATATCTTAGTGGAGCTGACTCTGTTATAAAGAAGCGCTTTTCCTAAAAGGTTTGTTAATCAATGTTTTTTCATAATGACATTTCAATTATTTTATTAAATACTGTTACATGGATACTGAGGATATTATGGCAAAGGTATAGACTCTAGAGATTAATGTTATTTATAAGAATCATCAATAACCGCTAGCAAAATAAACATGTAGAACATAATTATCTGCCATCAAACTATCAAACACAAACTATTTCCCACATATTCATAACTCAGGCATAAACAAGTAACCCTAGGAAAATGTTTAATCTCACTACAAAAAAAAAAGTTTCCCATGAGCAATATGAAAGTCTACAGAATTATAAAGCACTGTTGCAAGCTTACAAATAAGTAGAAATATCATTAATTTTAGTACTAAATTACTACACTTACAAAAAAGCATGCTATATGTTTTCCAAAAAGAGGCAACATTTTGTAGTAAATAGTTCTGTACCAGACATTAGGAAAACCTGGGACTGAAGTCTGCCTCAGATACACATTACCTATATGACAAGTCATTTGACCTCACTGACCTCATTTCCTCACGTGTAAAATGGGGATAACAAAAGGGTTGAAAGGACCAAATTAGATTTTAAGTACAGGTATATATACATATATACACATGCTTTTCAAACCTTAAAGCACTAAATAATAATAGCTCACATTTATAATTTTCATAGAAAACTGAGTAGTGATAATTTAAATACTAAATAAAGATGTCTTCAATATATCTAATGAAAATAATGTTTAATCTAATTTAAAGACTGAGTTAAGCAGTCTTTCTGGCAGAGACTAACGTGTCATTCTTCAAGTTTCCTACAAACTAAGAAAATTAAACCACTTTCTGAAACAAAATCAAATTCATTAAGAGGGCATATTGCCCTAAACTGTTATGGCCTAACCATCCTGGAAATTTTGTCAAATTATTTAATAATAATATTTTAAAGAAAGGAAAAGAATGCCAATTTCATATATTAAAAAACTATCTCTGGACAGCAATATAACACTACAATTTAACTGAACAATTTTCTTTGTGCAATTTACAAATAATACTATAGAGAAATTTGATATATATTACTTCAAAGAATTACAGACAAGGGAACTAATTAGACATAAAATACATGATGGCTTATTTTACAGAATTTTCAGGTCCCACTGGCTAACTCAGTAAATGTAAACTCTTAACTGTTCACTATACATTCTGAACACTATGATTTCTGATGTGTCTTTCTGATCCTCTCCCCCTCTGCTCACAGCTTCCAAAAACCACTAAAAAAAAAAAAAGAAAAGAAAGAAAGAAAAGAGAAAGAAAAATCCAACCCAAGGTCTGAGCAATTAAAGAAATGTATACAACAGCCTACAATAAAAATATCCTACTCCTACTGTAGGCCTGATAAAGAGGGTGATGTGTTTTTAAAGTGTCTAAAGTTTTATTGAATTTCCTTTTTTGATATATTAAGTTCTTGCCCTTTGTACTCATTTTTCATAAATGGCAGAGACACATTCTTAGCTATTTCCTTTAAAACTAATCCTGAGAAGTAAGCAAAAAGATATGGTGCAAAGCTTTATCAGAAATAACTGGGGATGTGTCCCCACCATTTATGAGAAACAAGACCAAATTACAGGAATTTAGCATATTAGCAGGAAAGGAATTTCAAGTTCAGGTAAAACAGGATATGAATTACAGAAAAATATACATTTCAATAACTTGAAGATGAGGTTTCTCATATATGAATTAGTTCCTTGTTGTCAGGGTAGTTGGAAAGAGAAGGCATGGTACAGTGAAAAGGGCAAGTGGATTTGGAGGCAGAGACCTGGGTTTGACAGATTTACTGTGTGACACAAACTCTATCTCAGTTTTCTCATCTGCAAAATAATTAGGTTGTACTAGATAGCCTCAAAGATACCTTCCAGTTCAATACCTATAAGCCTATAAATGAGGCCAAATTCTTTGAAATCACAGAACCCCAGCATAGTACATTAGAAAGAGCATTTAAGTGGGAATCAGGACACCCAGATTTAATCCCAGTGCTACACTAACTAACTGGGTAACCTTGGACAAATCACTTAACTGATTTGGACCTTTTTCTTCATCTGTAAAATGAAGAGGTTGGGCAAGATGATGTCAAAGGTCCCTTCTTGTTCTAAAATTCTATGATCCTATGGTGAAATCAGAATTACAGAATTATGGAATTTTGGAAGCGAAAGAGATCTCAGAGCTCATCTAGTCCATCCAGACACGATTCTTTTTAGAGTGATTTGTATTCATCCTTCAATACCTGTTCTTGCTCTGTCTTTTTAAATCTAATTTGGTTGATGAATTCTCTGTACATCCAAAGCAATCTCTTTAGACAACTCTTTTTCTTCTTAATTGTAACTGTATATCTTTGTGTATTCAAGAGTTCATTCCTGATAGCTTTCCATACATCTTAGTCTATGAGGATTGCAGCTATTTTTTCTCTAAGATCTTTCTTTCCTAAAACCCAAGATGCAGATTGGATTTTTCCCAGCTTTCCCCTCCTTTATCATAAAAACTAAAATGTAATGGTCATTTCCCCTCATGATTATCATCATTTCCAACCCAGCAAATGGGTTGAAGACAATCATAACTAGAACAGAATTTCCCCTTGTTAGTTCCTCTGATTTTTCAAGGAGGAAATTATCATTAAAGCAAGTTAAGAAATTAGCATCTACTCATCTTTTGGTAGGGAGAGGACTTCAATAAATGTACTAGATGAAGTGCCCTACCACTATTCTATCATGCCTCAGTGTCAGGATTGTAGTCTGTATTTCTCAAACTCATATATTTCCTCTTTTTGTCCAGATGACTTGTAATTTAATATGCTGAGAATATTGCTTCCATTTCTGCCTCCTTTGTCCTTCATTCAGCTGCTTTCCACCATGCTTTCTCACTCTTTTTTATGCTACGATGCCACCCCAATTCTCTCTACCATTCCTCCTCTTTATATAATGTAACTGCCAGTCAATCAATTAACAAGAATTTATTAAGTATTTACTGTGCAAGGACTGTGCTATGTGCAACTATTCCTAGTCTTCAAGGAGTTTACATTCTAACATGAAGACAACATGTACAATAGGTACATGTAAGCTACAAATGTCAATAAAATCACAATGATAATAGCTCACTTTTATATGGCACTTGAAGGTTTGCAAAACACTTATTTTAATTTGTTTGTTCCTGAGAGGGGAAGGAAGTAGAAGGCAGCACTTAAGCTGAGTCTTGAAGGGATTCTGGGAGGCAGAGAAAAAAAATAAATTATTCCAGGAATAGAAGAATGTGCAAGCAACAGTAAGTAGACCAGTTTATGCCCACTTTTTACACATCCTGTTTCTTCTAAATAAGATGTATCCTTCCAGAGGTACCTCTCCATGGGTCTCCTCTTACCAAATCTCAATGCTGTCTAAGAAGTGAAAGCATCCTTTTTTGCTAAGAACAGAAATTCATCTTCCTTGTTATTTATACTCTGTACACTGATTCATAGACATCTGGGGCCATGAAGTTTATTACAGATTCCTTTACGTGGATTTTGTCTCCTGTCATTTTCTCAATGTCTACTTTCACTGTAGACAATGGAACATAGCTTAGTTGATATGCACCAGCAGTTTTTTTTTCCTTCCTATTCTTTCCCTATCAGATTAAAGCCTAAAGATTCATAAGACTACAGGAAAATGCATTCTTTTTCTGTTATTTAAATTTTATTTTATATTTTGAACTTAACAAATACCAAAAGAAATTTCCATATACAAAGTAAATGAAAAAAATAAGATATGTGAAAATGAAAATCTTTATTTCATACATTTTGCTACATAATAAATTCAATATATTATTTTCAAAGCTATCCTACTTGTCTAATTTCCCCTCTGAACTTCCTTCACTTCTGTGCATTTTTAAAAATGCTTCAATGGCCATCTTTTATTTCCTCCTTTTTCTGGAGAGGAAGGGAGGTATCACTAACCTTTTACCATGCCCAGGACCCCAGAAAAGAAAAGTAAAATCCTAAGTACATATTGAAGAAGACCAGCAAAGTTGATGTAGTAGGACAGAGCAGCCCATTTCCCTCACAACTACTCCAATAAAGACTGAGGAAATAAACCCTCTGGTGTAATAGGGAAATCCAAGGAGAAACCACAGTGCTTTATTTTTCCTGCCAAGATCACGGATTCACCCTACAGGTACAGACCAGGACTGAGCCTACAACTATGTATCTCTAGTCACGGCCTAAGCAAGATATCAGACTTAGCCCAGGACAGAATGAGAGAAGGATCTGCAAACTAAGGATGGGCATATAGTTCTGTCACTCTAACCCCAGAACAGAATCATGGATTCGATGCACAGGTTAGTGACCAGGGCAAGGGCAGTGGAAAGGGGAGCAGGGGGTGACAGAACTAAGGTTCTTTTATTCTGAACCTGTAGAACCTTCCAGCTTGCTGATGGAGGCTTTGTCAGCAATTGTCCACTGGAGCTCCAACTAAGAGCAAGTTTTAGTTGTGTTACACAAACCCAAACTAGAGTCTGAGGTCCACCAAAAAACTAAAAATAGATGATTAGGAAATACTGTCTACTAAAGTTTTGCAGCAACTTGATGTGCTCTGGCCCTGTGATCCATGAAAAACATAGTACTCAGTACCAAGAGAAGACAGTGGCAGGATCTAAGATAATACAGATCAGGACAGCACAAGAACCCAACATTCCCTCCTAAAGCGGGCAGAACCTAATCCAAAAACAAAGTCCCAATTCCTGAAAGAAAGATGGAAGAATGAGAAGGAAAGAAGGAAGGAAGGAAGGAAGGAAGGAAGGAAGGAAGGAAAGAAGGAAAGAAGGAAGGAAGTGAGGGAGGGAGGGAGGAAGATATGAATTGTAAAGTGCTATTATGGAAACAGGAATGCCTATGAAACAAACCCAGAAGAAAATAATAACTCTTAATAAATCTATAAGCAAAGCCTCAAAGAAAAATACAGCTTCATCGTGAAATCAACTAGTATTTCTGAAAGAAATAAAGCAAGAGGGCAGCTAGGTACCAGCCCTGGAGTGAGAAGAACCTGAGTTCAAATCCAGCCTCAGACACATAACACTTACTAGCATGTGACTCTGGGCAAGTCACTTAACCCTAACTGCCTTGAAAAAAAGGGGGGGGAGGTATTTTTACTTTATTTTAAAACCTTACCTAAGCAAAAGGCTCCCTGAAAATGAGAATGGACCATAAAGAAATTAATGGCTACATGAAAGAATAAGATATATTAAAACAAAGTCAATAGACTGAAAAAAACAGAAGAATACATAAAGTATCTCATCTTTAAAACAGCCAACATGGAAAACAGATCAAAGAGTAAAATTTAAAAATCAATGGACTACCTGAAAGCCATGACCAAAAAAAGATCATGGAAATCATATTTCAAGAAATCATGAATGTAGGGAAGGAAAATGGCAAAGTTAAAACTAGTCACTGCTTCTCTGAACTCCCCACAGCTTCCAAGGACAGATTCTGAAGTGGCCCTGTGTCTTAGGGAGAAGACAAGTGCAGCCCACCATGCCAGGGGAAAGTGGCAGTGGTAGTGGTGGCAACCTAGGCCTAGGCAACAAGTCACCCTTCGGGTCAAATGTGACCAACCCCACAAGCTACCTCAACTTCCAACCTCCTTCTCAGAAGGCCTGAGAAGCTAACAGAGCCCACAGAAGGGCTCTGTTGTCAAGTTTTAGAAAAACTTTTACCTAAAATGATGTTTTAAAATTTATAATTGGTGCTTTAAGTGGTGAATTCCACTGCCCAGAAAATTTGCACATAATTTAACAAAGTCCTTTTAACAAATTATTTATATATAACATTTGTATTCAAATATTTGTTAAATTGAATATAAATAAAATTTTAATTTCTTTCCAAAAAATTATGAATGAAAACTACTCAGATCTATTAGAACCAGAGGACAAAATGAAAATAAAAAGAATCCACCAATCGTCTTTTGAAAGAAATTCGAAAATGAAAACTCCCAAGAACATGACTGCCAAAAGCCAAAACTTTCAGGTAAAAGAAAAAAAAAAAATACTGCCAGCAGCTAGAAAAAGATCAAGTACCAAAGTGCCATAGTCAGGATCACATAAGACTTGGCAGCTACCACTAAAAAGGAAAGGAAGGAAGGGTTCCAGGCTGTCATTTTTTGCTTTCACACTGAGACAATGGTTTTTAAAGGAATATTAATGCTCAATTTTAAAGGGAAAGAGGACTTGCAGAGAGGCAGGAGAAAAGTAGATTGGGAAAAGCTACCTGCAGAAAGTAGGATTTGAGGTAAATCTTGAAGAAATCCTGACAAGCCTGGGGGTGAGGAGGGACATCATGCCAAGAATAGGGGACAGTCAGTGAAAATGCCCAGTCAGGATATGGAATGTCCTGGGTGAGAAATAGTACATAAGCCAGCTGGATTGTAGCGTACATGAAGAAGACTAGAAAGGTCGGAAGGGAGCAAGTTGTGAAGGGCTTTAAATGTCAAACAAAAGATTTTATGTTTGATGCTAGAGTTAATAAGGAGTCATTAGATTTTATTGGGGTTAGGGAGCAACTGAGTGGAAAATCGATTGAAGCAAAGCAACACTGGAGGCAGGAAGATGAATTAGAAAGCTATCTGAATAGTCTAGATACAAAATGACTAAGGCCCATACTAAGGCACATAGTAAGTGCTTAATAAATGCTTCTTGACTAATTAAGGTGGCAGCTGTATGAGTGAAGAGAAGGTAACATATGTCAGAGATTGTGAAGGTAAAAATTACAAAATCTGACAATAGAACAGATACGTGGGATGAATGCCCATAAAGAACGAAGGACAGTGAGGCCACCTAGGAGACTGAGAGGTTGGTAATGCTCTTGACTAATAGGAAAGGCTTTAGGGGAAAAGATAATAAGTTCTGTTTTGAACATATAGAACTTGAGAAGCCTGCAGGATATCAAATTTGAAATGTCCAAAAGGTAGTACAGGACTGGAGCTACCTTAGGAGATGATGGCTGGATATATAGTTCTAGAAAGCATCTCATAAAGATTTTATTTGAACTCATGAAAGTACATGAAATTGAAATAGTATAGAGGAAAAAGTGAAGAGGGTCCAGGAAAGAGCCTTGGGAACATTCATGATTAATGGTTGTGACCTGGATGAAGATCAAGCAAAGAACAATGAGGTGTAGGATAACCAGAAGAGAGCAACATTCCAAAAAGCTAGAGAGGGGAGAATATCTAGGAGGAGAAGACAATCAATATCGTCAAAGACTGCAGAGACATCAGGAAGGATGAGGATTAAGAAAAGGCAATTCGATTTTAATGATTAAGAGAACATTAATAACTTCAGAAAGAGCAGTTTTAGTTGAATGATGAGGTCATAAACCAGAGAGTTTAGGAGCAAGTATGAGAAGTAGTAGAGGCACATAGTATAGATGACTTGGAGGTCTAGAGAGCTATCAAGCTGAGAAATAAGGGTAAATAGAAAATTCAAATAGGTAGATAAATTTAGGTAGTTTAACCATTAGTTTAAATTGGAAAACACTGCTCTGGATCAGAAATCAGGGACATATCAGATCTGGAGACAGGGAGGTGGGGGATTATAGTTATAGGCAATTATAGAAGGATAAAGTACATGTTCTGAAATCAAACCAGTAACAGAGAAACCCAATTCCAAAGGGGTTGAAAATCATTTCGTTATGAATTAAATAAAGGATGAACTAATTTATCTGTCATTTACTACCTGTGTAACCTTGAGCTATTCACTTAATGTTCTTGGGTCTCATTTTCCTCCTCCTGAAATAACTGCCTCTAAGGTCCTTCCCAACTCTAGATTTATTACCTTACAATATTTCCAGCCATAAAAGTCTGTGAGCTGATAAGGTATATGAGACCATTACTTAAGTATATGTGTATATAGCTTTTAGTAAGAGTTTTTTTTCAATGTATGATGTTATATCACTATAATTTTTACATAATATGAATAATGAAGTATTTAATCATTAGACTGACATATTATAAATCAGTATTGTGTTCTCTATATAGTTATACAATCCAAGATACTTAGGTAATCATTAATGGAAGTAGTTAAAAAAACCTAATTATACGAAATTATTTTTTAAGAGGAAAAATTTACCTTGACTTTGGGTCAGGTGAAGAATCTTTGATGTAACATATCTGGCACCTTCTGCTTCTGGGCATTCATAGTTGATCTTCTCCAGCTGAGCCAGGAGTGCCACGATCCGAGAATTGCTAGTAAGGCTAGAAAGAATGTTATTTTATATTTAGACTTCATGCCATATTTGTATATTTTAAATATAATTCTTAAGTAACATGAACTCAATTCAACTTAACAACTATCTACTGAGCACTTGTATGCAGTGCAACCATGCTAGGTGCTAGATGAGATTCAAAGTTTAGATAAGACATCTCCCCGCCTTCACAGAGCAAGTGAGGTGGGTATGATGGAGGCAAAAGTATGTTAAAGGCACATTAAAGATATATAAAAACAATATGTGTACAAGGTTTTCAGGAGATGAGGAAGGAAAAAGTCAGTTGAACATGATGGTTCCCTCGTCAGAGCATACCACCTGGATGCTGCCTCTGCACACATCTCACTCTCTCTGGTATGAGTTATTTGTGTACTCCTTCTTCCCTTTAGACTGTAAGCTCCTTGGGAACACAGCCTATGTCCTCTCTATCTCTGCACTATTAGCACTTTGCCATGATATTTAAGATATTAGGTTTATTATTTTAAAGTTCAATAGGAATACAATAGACAAAGATGGGAAGAGAGAACATTCCAAGGACAAGAAACATGAGGAAAGGTACTGCAATGTCCACAGAATTCAAAGATCCCACAGCTAATTTTAGATATAGAAGTGCCACTATTCTAACTTCAACTTAAAACTATCATATTATATCTTGGGATCATATGTTTAGAGCTAAAAAAAGACCTCAGAGGTCATCTAGTCCAATCCCCTTATTTCGTAAATGAAGAAAGTGAGACCCAGAAAGTTTAAATTACTAAACAAAAGTCACAAAGGTAGGTAAAAGGTGGCAGAATTTGGATTGAAACCCATGTTTTGACTCCAGATTCAGCATTCATTCCACTGAAACATATCATTAGTATTTTAAGTAAAGAAGCAATTTTAATAGAGACATTATTTAACTAAGTTACAATTCCACTAATCTCAGATGAAGTACTGACTCCAGAAAAAGTAGATTTAAAACTGATATTAGGGAATAAGATGTCTAAACAGTTTAAGCCTCTACTACAGAAAGCAGTTTGTATTGTATTAATTTAATGTGAAATTCTGAGTCTAAAAATATAAAAGACTGAGTCTTTATTCAGAAAAATAATTTTTCATTTTAATTGATAGGAATGCTTGTTAATTTTAACTAATAAAATATTTATACTACTCAAAAAGATCTTGATAAAAGAAGCAAAAAAAAGATAGTTCTGCACACAAATATGTTTAGTACATATTTAGTCATCAAAACAAATTTTAAAAGGAAGGCAAAATTTGATCAACAATATTGAAAAAAAAACATTAAAAAGTTCTGCATTAGAGTAACTGACCCCTTCTTTTCCTTCCACAGCCACTCTACCTACTCAGACTCAGAAACATCAGAATCATTTTCTTACACATGGTGTAAAAAGGGCTTCCTCAGTAATTAGTCTCAGATTAGTGATTAGTATCAGACTCTGATCTGACAACAGTCACTGTGTGAGCATCAATAAGTCAAGGAGTTAACCCTGTCTGGCTCAGACAACTTCTGAGGTTGTTTCAGCTGAAACTATTCCAAGGTCCTACAGTTCTTGATAGTGTTGTTGAAACAGTTAAAGTAGATATAATCACTAGAGGGCAGCACTCTCTTTGGAATGATTTTACACAGTAGCACATACTGGGCTGAAGCATTGAAAAGCCCTAAAAATCCATTTAAATTCAATATATAAACAAGAGTCAATTAGGCTGACTTTCTTAGGGCTCAGCAACACTTCAGTGGTGGCCATAGTACCATTGCTAATGTTGTTATCTTGATGCTTCCCAGGATTCAACTGCCTTAATTAAGAGACACTTCAAAACACATTATACTAATAAGCTAGATGAAAATTATTATATAATGAGCTACACATTATGACAGAGCAGAAAGAGAGCAAACTGGGAAGTCAAGAAGAACTGGGTTCAAGTTCTGCCTCTAAAACACTGGCTGGATGATCTAAGCAAATTCCTTAACCGTGTCCAAAGCAGCCCTTTAAGACTACATGTAGCACAGCAGATGCCCATCTATATTCACAGAGAGTGAAAACCACAGGTCTGGTACAAAATAAGTAAATGAACTCACACTGACCATTAGTCTTTGATAATCAATCATTATTGCAAAATTCTAAACCATTACCAAAAATCCAAACTATCACTTGAAGATTTATCTAGATGAAAATCAGATTAGATGATATCTAAGATAATTTGGGGCTCTAAATCTGTAATCCAATAATCAACCTTTCATAATATATTAAAATATTTAAGTTTCTTCTAACCAACCCTGTCATTTCATATAACTATCTGCTGACAACTGTTTTTTCTAAAGCAAGTGGATCCTAAAAAATGTTAAATGTTTTACTATTCAAGCCTATGGCTTATATTTAAATTATTTTATGTAAATAATGCTAATTTGTCTGAACTTATGACTTATTTTTATTAATACATCACTTTTTTGTTGTTCAGTTGTTTCAGTCACGTTTGACTCTTTGTAACCCCATTTGGGGTTTTCTTGGCAAAGATACTGGAATGGTTTGCCATTTCCTTCTCCAGCTCATTTTACAGATGAGAAACTGAGGCAAACAGGGTTATGTGACTTGCCCAGAGTCACACAGCTCCTACGTGTCTGAGGCCAGATTTGAACTCAGGAAGATGAATCTTCCTAACTCCAGGCCTGGCACTCTATCTACTATGCCATCTAGTGATCCTAATACATCATTCTACCAAATATGAATTTTCACTTTTATAAGCAATCAATAGTACTGCCAGATTTTTAAAGAGCAAAAGTTGAAAATATCTCTGACGATTTTAGCTAATCATAATAAATATGGAAAGAAAAGTGAAACCATCTTCACAAATCTCACACAGGTAGAAATCACAAAGCTTCATTATTTAAATTAGAGTTGCTTGCTAGGATACTGGTAAACCAAGATGTTTATGAATTAAGTGAAATTTTATCTTTTATATTCCTTTCTGCAGCCTGCTTCTCTCTCTCTCTCTCTCACAAACACACACACACACACACACACACACACACACACACACACACACACA